>NC_091950.1:13427437-13542437 GCF_031021105.1 Erythrolamprus reginae
ACTACCTTCAGGTCGGGCTTACCCAGGGATGAAATACCTCCAATTCGCTCGTGCCTGGTGGTTGTCAGAGAGCCGGTTCCAAAGGCAGCATGAAGCTCTTTCCACCTGCCTGGATGCCGCCATTTGGATTCTTTTACCTTCTGGCCATGCACAAAGTGTAAAGGAACCCAAAGGGTGACATCGGGGTGGGCGGAGCATTGTGTTGCCCTTTATTTAATTTATTTATTTATTTAATTAATTTATATTTATTTATTTATTTATTTAATTATTTAATTATTTATTTAATTATTTATTTATTTATCAGATTTGTATGCCGCCCCTCTCCGTAGACTCGGGGCGGCTAACAACAATAATAATACAACGTAAACAAATCTAATATTTAAGTTAATTGTAAAAACCCCAATTTAAGAAACCAATCATACATACTGACATACCATGCATAAATTTTATAAGCGTGGGGGGAAGGGAATATCTCAATTCCCCCATGCCTGATGACAGAGGTGGGTTTTAAGGAGCTTACGAAAGGCAAGAAGGGTAGGGGTAACTCTGATATCTGGGGGGAGTTGGTTCCAAAGGGTCGGGGCCGCCACAGAGAAGGGATCCCACCAAACGGCATTGTTTAGTTGACGGGACCCGGAGAAGGCCCACTCTGTGAGACCTAACTGGTCACTGGGATTCGTGCGGCAGAAGGCGGTCCCAGAGATAATCTGGTCCGGTGCCATGAAGGGCTTTATAGGTCATAACCAACACTTTGAATTGTGACCGGAAACTGATCGGCAACCAATGCAGACTGCGGAGTGTTGGTGTAACATGGGCATATTTGGGGAAGTTTAGTTTAGTTTATTTAGATTTGTATGCCGCCCCTCTCCGAAGACTCGGGGCGGCTAACAACAATAAAAAAACCAATGTAACAAATCTAATATTAAAAAGTAATCTAAAAAACCCCAATCATGGGAAGCCCATGACTGTTCTTGCAGCTGCATTCTGCACGATCTGAAGTTTCCGAACACTTTTCAAAGGTAGCCCCATGTAGAGAGCGTTACAATAGTTGAACCTCAAGGTGATGAGGGCATGAGTGACTGTGAGCAGTGACTCCCGGTCCAGATAAGGCCGCAACTGGTGCACCTGGCGAACCTGGGCAAACGCCCCCCCTTGCCACAGACTTTGCGACCGTCTCTCCAATGACTGACAGGCACAAGCAAACTGGGAGCGTTTCACCCCTGGGCTTGCTTGCTTATTTATTTACTTATTATTTATTTATTTATTTGTTTGTTTGCTTATTTATTTATTTGTTTGTTTGCTTATTTATTTATTTTCTATGCCGCCCAATCCCGAAGGACTCATAACCTATCCCCAAAGCAGGGTCAAAAAGTCCAAAGCCAGCCTAAAGCATTTCCTTCAGGATCATTCAAAGCATGGGATCAGGATTCGAATCCAAATCTCCCCAGCCTTAGGAGCACAGCCCTCTGTCAAAACCATTGATGGTCCTTCCTGGAGATTGTCTCTCAGGGTCTCCCGCTGCCCCACCTCTAACCACTACTCCACTGAGCCCTGTGTGGCCGAGAGCCTGTAATTACGTTAAAAAAGGACGTTGAGACTCTAGAAAGAGGGCAGAGAAGAGCGACAAAGATGATTACGGGACTGGAGGCTAAAACCTATGAAGAAACGTTTGCAGGAACTGGGCATGGCTAGTTTCATGAAAAGAAGGATGAGGGGTGACACAGTATCTGAGGAGCTGACACAAAGAAGGGGGGGGTCCACCTATTCTCCAAAGCACCTGAAGCAGGAGAAAAGCAATGGATGGAAACTAATGAAGGAGAGACCCAATCTAGAACTAAGGAGAACTTTCCTGACAGTTAGAACAATTTATCAGTGGAACAGCTTGCCTCCAGAGGTTGTGAATGCTCCAACACTGGAAGATTTTAAGAAGATGTTGGATAACCATCTGTCTGAAATGGTATATAAAGTGTTTGCTGCTTGAGCAGCGGGTTGGACTAGATGATCTCCAAGGTTCTGTCTCTTCTCTTCTCCCTTATTCTATATTCTATTCTATCCCTCTCCCTCTCTCTTCTCTTCTCCCTTATTCTATATTCTATTCTATTCTAATCTATCCCTATCCCTCTTCTTCTCTTCTCCCTTATTCTATATTCTATTCTATTCTATTCCATTCTATCCCTCTTCTTCTCTTCTCTTCTCTTCTCCCTTATTCTATATTCTATTCTATTCTATCCCTCTCCCTCTCTCTTCTCTTCTCCCTTATTCTATATTCTGTTCTATCCCTCTCCCTCTCTCTTCTCTTCTCCCTTATTCTATATTCTGTTCTATCCCTCTCCCTCTCTCTTCTCTTCTCCCTTATTCTATATTCTGTTCTATCCCTCTCCCTCTCTCTTCTCTTCTCCCTTATTCTATATTCTGTTCTATCCCTCTCCCTCTCTCTTCTCTTCTCCCTTATTCTATATTCTATTCTATTCTATCCCTCTCCCTCTCTCTTCTCTTCTCCCTTATTCTATATTCTATTCTATCCCTCTCCCTCTCTCTTCTCTTCTCCCTTATTCTATATTCTATTCTATTCTATCCCTCTCCCTCTCTCTTCTCTTCTCCCTTATTCTATATTCTATTCTATCCCTCTCCCTCTCTCTTCTCTTCTCCCTTATTCTATATTCTATTCTATTCTATCCCTCTCTCTTCTCTTCTCCCTTATTCTATATTCTATTCTATCCCTCTCCCTCTCTCTTCTCTTCTCCCTTATTCTATATTCTGTTCTATCCCTCTCCCTCTCTCTTCTCTTCTCCCTTATTCTATATTCTATTCTATTCTATCCCTCTCCCTCTCTCTTCTCTTCTCCCTTATTCTATATTCTATTCTATCCCTCTCCCTCTCTCTTCTCTTCTCCCTTATTCTATATTCTGTTCTATCCCTCTCCCTCTCTCTTCTCTTCTCCCTTATTCTATATTCTGTTCTATCCCTCTCCCTCTCTCTTCTCTTCTCCCTTATTCTATATTCTATTCTATCCCTCTCCCTCTCTCTTCTCTTCTCCCTTATTCTATATTCTGTTCTATCCCTCTCCCTCTCTCTTCTCTTCTCCCTTATTCTATATTCTGTTCTATCCCTCTCCCTCTCTCTTCTCTTCTCCCTTATTCTATATTCTATTCTATTCTATCCCTCTCCCTCTCTCTTCTCTTCTCCCTTATTCTATATTCTATTCTATCCCTCTCCCTCTCTCTTCTCTTCTCCCTTATTCTATATTCTATTCTATTCTATCCCTCTCTCTTCTCTTCTCCCTTATTCTATATTCTATTCTATCCCTCTCCCTCTCTCTTCTCTTCTCCCTTATTCTATATTCTATTCTATCCCTCTCCCTCTCTCTTCTCTTCTCCCTTATTCTATATTCTATTCTATCCCTCTCCCTCTCTCTTCTCTTCTCCCTTATTCTATATTCTATTCTATCCCTCTCCCTCTCTCTTCTCTTCTCCCTTATTCTATATTCTATTCTATCCCTCTCCCTCTCTCTTCTCTTCTCCCTTATTCTATATTCTATTCTATCCCTCTCCCTCTCTCTTCTCTTCTCCCTTATTCTATATTCTGTTCTATCCCTCTCCCTCTCTCTTCTCTTCTCCCTTATTCTATATTCTATTCTATTCTATCCCTCTCCCTCTCTCTTCTCTTCTCCCTTATTCTATATTCTGTTCTATCCCTCTCCCTCTCTCTTCTCTTCTCCCTTATTCTATATTCTGTTCTATCCCTCTCCCTCTCTCTTCTCTTCTCCCTTATTCTATATTCTATTCTATTCTATCCCTCTCCCTCTCTCTTCTCTTCTCCCTTATTCTATATTCTATTCTATTCTATCCCTCTCCCTCTCTCTTCTCTTCTCCCTTATTCTATATTCTATTCTATCCCTCTCCCTCTCTCTTCTCTTCTCCCTTATTCTATATTCTATTCTATTCTATCCCTCTCCCTCTCTCTTCTCTTCTCCCTTATTCTATATTCTATTCTATCCCTCTCCCTCTCTCTTCTCTTCTCCCTTATTCTATATTCTATTCTATCCCTCTCCCTCTCTCTTCTCTTCTCCCTTATTCTATATTCTATTCTATTCTATCCCTCTCCCTCTCTCTTCTCTTCTCCCTTATTCTATATTCTATTCTATCCCTCTCCCTCTCTCTTCTCTTCTCCCTTATTCTATATTCTATTCTATTCTATCCCTCTCCCTCTCTCTTCTCTTCTCCCTTATTCTATATTCTGTTCTATCCCTCTCCCTCTCTCTTCTCTTATTCTATATTCTATTCTATCCCTATCCATCTTCTTCTCTTCTCTTCTCTTCTCTTCTCCCTTATTCTATATTCAATGCTACCCCTCTCCCTCTCCTCTCCTCTTCTCCCTTATTCTATATTCTATTCTATTCTATCCCTCTCCCTCTCTCTTCTCTTCTCCCTTATTCTATATTCTGTTCTATCCCTCTCCCTCTCCCTCTCTCTTCTCTTCTCCCTTATTCTATATTCTGTTCTATCCCTCTCCCTCTCTCTTCTCTTCTCCCTTATTCTATATTCTATTCTATTCTATCCCTCTCCCTCTCTCTTCTCTTCTCCCTTATTCTATATTCTATTCTATTCTATCCCTCTCCCTCTCTCTTCTCTTCTCCCTTATTCTATATTCTATTCTATTCTATCCCTCTCCCTCTCCTCTCCTCTTCTCCCTTATTCTATATTCTATTCTATTCTATCCCTCTCCCTCTCTCTTCTCTTCTCCCTTATTCTATATTCTGTTCTATCCCTCTCCCTCTCTCTTCTCTTCTCCCTTATTCTATATTCTATTCTATCCCTCTCCCTCTCTCTTCTCTTCTCCCTTATTCTATATTCTATTCTATTCTATCCCTCTCCCTCTCTCTTCTCTTCTCCCTTATTCTATATTCTGTTCTATCCCTCTCCCTCTCTCTTCTCTTCTCCCTTATTCTATATTCTATTCTATTCTATCCCTCTCCCTCTCTCTTCTCTTCTCCCTTATTCTATATTCTGTTCTATCCCTCTCCCTCTCTCTTCTCTTCTCCCTTATTCTATATTCTATTCTATTCTATCCCTCTCCCTCTCTCTTCTCTTCTCCCTTATTCTATATTCTGTTCTATCCCTCTCCCTCTCTCTTCTCTTCTCCCTTATTCTATATTCTATTCTATTCTAATCTATCCCTCTTCTTCTCTTCTCCCTTATTCTATATTCTATTCTATTCTATCCCTCTCCCTCTCTCTTCTCTTCTCCCTTATTCTATATTCTGTTCTATCCCTCTCCCTCTCTCTTCTCTTCTCCCTTATTCTATATTCTATTCTATCCCTCTCCCTCTCTCTTCTCTTCTCCCTTATTCTATATTCTATTCTATTCTATCCCTCTCCCTCTCTCTTCTCTTCTCCCTTATTCTATATTCTGTTCTATCCCTCTCCCTCTCTCTTCTCTTCTCCCTTATTCTATATTCTATTCTATTCTATCCCTCTCCCTCTCTCTTCTCTTCTCCCTTATTCTATATTCTGTTCTATCCCTCTCCCTCTCTCTTCTCTTCTCCCTTATTCTATATTCTATTCTATTCTATCCCTATCCCTCTTCTTCTCTTCTCCCTTATTCTATATTCTATTCTATTCTATTCCATTCTATCCCTCTTCTTCTCTTCTCTTCTCTTCTCCCTTATTCTATATTCTATTCTATTCTAATCTATCCCTATCCCTCTTCTTCTCTTCTCCCTTATTCTATATTCTATTCTATTCTATTCCATTCTATCCCTCTTCTTCTCTTCTCTTCTCTTCTCCCTTATTCTATATTCTATTCTATTCTATCCCTCTCCCTCTCTCTTCTCTTCTCCCTTATTCTATATTCTATTCTATTCTATCCCTCTCCCTCTCTCTTCTCTTCTCCCTTATTCTATATTCTATTCTATCCCTCTCCCTCTCTCTTCTCTTATTCTATATTCTATTCTATCCCTATCCATCTTCTTCTCTTCTCTTCTCCCTTATTCTATATTCAATGCTACCCCTCTCCCTCTCCTCTCCTCTTCTCCCTTATTCTATATTCTATTCCATTCTATTCTCATTCCCGTTCATTATACTGTTTCAGAGGATTCCGCGGAGCCGTTCCGAGACCGATCGCTCCCGCAAGAGGATGGAGGTGGAGGGGGGGGGGGGCGGCCGAGATCCACCTTAAACCTTCCGTGCGCGAGATTCCTGCTCTCCCCCCCCTCCCCGCCCCCGAGCAACCTCCCGTCGGGTTGTCAATCGGCAGCGCTGCCCGCACAGGACGGCGTCTAGATTTTTGGCACCGACCTCCGGCGCTTCCACCCGCACGCCCCCCCCCGCCCCCTACCCCGCTTTCCTTGCAGACTCCCAACACATTCACCCCTTCTTTTTTCCAAGGGAGCGCAAAAAATACTCTGCCTGCCTTGCTAAGTGCCCTTTAAGCCATGGGCGTTGGGGAGGGAGGGGGAGCGAGCGAGCCCCCCCCTTCCGCTAGTATTTAACACGCTTCTCCTTTGAACCGCGTGTGCAAATGCTTTTTTTCCCCTCCTCCTCCTCTTCTTCTTTCTTTTTCTTTCTTTCTCCCTCTTTCTGCTTTTCATTTTTTTTTAATCCAGAAATTTTTCAATAAAGAAGGGCATGGCAAAACCTTGCTGAAATTTTAAACCCACACCCCAATATCTTTGAGGAGGGGGCGGTATCCTCCCCCCAGGATGTATTCTCAAGGACGGCCACAACCTGTAAGTATCCTCTTTGTTGGGGTGGAAGGGTGTGTGTGTGTGTGCGTGAGTTGCTTGGAGCAGTGTTTCCCAACCTTGCCAAATTGAAGATATTTGGACTTCAACTCCCGAATGTTGGCTGGGGAATTCTGGGAGTTGAAGTCCAGATATTTTCAAGTTGCCAAGGTTGGGAAACACTGGCTTGGAGGGAGCTGCTGGAGGGGTCATATCTTGAGGACTTTGGGGAGGGGGGCTGAAAATGGGGTGTAGTTATGTAAGGTGGAGGTCAGGCTTGGGGAGGGGGGAATGAAAGTGTTGGGTTGCCCCCTCTACCATGTCTCTGCTTGCTTACTCAAAGTAGCCAGCTTCCCCTTCCTTCTCAAACAAGTGTTAAAATACACTACAACAAGGGTCCCCAACCTTGGAGCAAAGCTGGTTGAGGAATTCTGAGTGTTGAAGTCCATGAGTCTTCAAGTTGCCAAAGTTGGCTTGAGAATTCTGGGAGTTGAAGTCCATGAGTCTTCAAGTTGCCAAGGTTGGCTTGAAGAATTCTGGGAGTTGAAGTCCATGTCTTCAAATTGCCAAAGTTGGCTTGAGGAAATCTGGGAATTGAAGTCCATGTCTTCAAATTGCCAAAGTTGGCTTGAGGAAATCTGGGAATTGAAGTCCATGAGTCTTCAAGTTGCCAAGGTTGGCTTGAGAATTTAGGGAGTTGAAGTCCATGAGTCTTCAAGTTGCCAATGTTGGCTTGAGGAATTGTGGGAGTTGAAGTCCATGTCTTCAAATTGCCAAAGTTGGCTTGAGGAAATCTGGGAATTGAAGTCCATGAGTCTTCAAGTTGCCAAGGTTGGCTTGAGAATTTAGGGAGTTGAAGTCCATGAGTCTTCAAGTTGCCAATGTTGGCTTGAGGAATTGTGGGAGTTGAAGTCCATGTCTTCAAATTGCCAAAGTTGGCTTGAGGAAATCTGGGAATTGAAGCCCATGAGTCTTCAAGTTGCCAAGGTTGGCTTGAGAATTTAGGGAGTTGAAGTCCACAAGTCTTCAAGTTGCCAAGGTTGGCTTGAGAATTATGGGAGTTGAAGTCCATGAGTCTTCAAGTTGCCAAAGTTGGCTTGAAGAATTCTGGGAGTTGAAGTCCATGAGTCTTCAAGTTGCCAATGTTGGCTTGAGGAATTGTGGGAGTTGAAGTCCATGTCTTCAAATTGCCAAAGTTGGCTTGAGGAAATCTGGGAATTGAAG
Source organism: Erythrolamprus reginae (assembly GCF_031021105.1). Taxonomy (NCBI): domain Eukaryota; kingdom Metazoa; phylum Chordata; class Lepidosauria; order Squamata; family Dipsadidae; genus Erythrolamprus; species Erythrolamprus reginae. Next base: position 13,435,382 of record NC_091950.1, read on the forward strand.
TCCATGAGTCTTCAAGTTGCCAAGGTTGGCTTGAGAATTTAGGGAGTTGAAGTCCATGAGTCTTCAAGTTGCCAATGTTGGCTTGAGGAATTGTGGGAGTTGAAGTCCATGTCTTCAAATTGCCAAAGTTGGCTTGAGGAAATCTGGGAATTGAAGCCCATGAGTCTTCAAGTTGCCAAGGTTGGCTTGAGAATTTAGGGAGTTGAAGTCCACAAGTCTTCAAGTTGCCAAGGTTGGCTTGAGAATTATGGGAGTTGAAGTCCATGAGTCTTCAAGTTGCCAAAGTTGGCTTGAAGAATTCTGGGAGTTGAAGTCCATGAGTCTTCAAGTTGCCAATGTTGGCTTGAGGAATTGTGGGAGTTGAAGTCCATGTCTTCAAATTGCCAAAGTTGGCTTGAGGAAATCTGGGAATTGAAGCCCATGAGTCTTCAAGTTGCCAAGGTTGGCTTGAGAATTTAGGGAGTTGAAGTCCACAAGTCTTCAAGTTGCCAATGTTGGCTTGAGAATTCTGGCAGTTGAAGTCCACAAGCCTTCAAGTTGCCAATGTTGGCTTGAAGAATTTAGGGAGTTGAAGTCCACAAGTCTTCAAGTTGCTAAGGTTGGCTTGAGAATTCTGGGAGTTGAAGTCCATGAATCTTCAAGTTGCCAATGTTGGCTTGAGATATTCTGGGAACTGAAGTCCACAAGTCTTCAAATTGCCAAGGTTGGAGATTCCTGCACTACAGGTTGTCCTGAATGTACAACCAATTGTTTAGTCACAGTTCAAAGTTACACCAGCAATGGGGAAGTTGATATATCCTTAGCTGTTCCAGTTTATGTATGGTTTGTTTGAGTTGTAGGATTGTTTTTTATAAGGGTTTTAAAAAATTGTTTTTAATATAGTATTGGATTTGTATACTGTACTATGTATTGCTTGTTGTGAGCCGCTCTGAGTCCCCGGAGAGGGGCGGCATACAAATCTAATAAATAAAATAATAATAATACTAATAATACTAATACTACTAAGAATAATAATAATAATAATAATAATATATTATTATTATTATTATTATTATTATTATTATTATTATTATTATTATTATTAAAAAGTGACTTAGAACTGAATTTCCCACTTAAGACTGTTGTAGCATCCCCACAAATTCAGACGCTTGGCAACTGACTCATTTTATGACGGTTGTGATGTCCCGGTGTCCCACTTTTTGCAACCTTCGGACAAGCAGAAGTCGGGTGGGTAGGGTGGGGTAAACCAGCTTCACTTTACAACCGGGTAAAGTGATTCGCTTAACAACGGTGGCTAGAAAGGTCATAGAATGGGACAAAACTCACGGGACAGATGTCTCGCTTAGCCACAGTACGTTGGGCTCTCATGGTCATAATTCGATGTAAATATAAGTCCTGCATTTGCAAGTCAAAATGAATTTCTCTCCCGGAAGTGGATTTCCAGGTAAGTATGGGGGAAAACCTGGCTGGATTCTAGAATTCGGCAAAAATAGGAGCCAGCATTTTTCTTGCCTCTCCTTGCTAAAGTTCAGCTTTTCCTGCTCGGTTGAGTAATTAATCCTTTATGATTAATTACAAGTCCTTCTGGGTACCGGTTTATTTGTATAACCTTTTTGAACCCAAAAGGTCACTGCCCCGGTGGGGAGAGGCTGCCATTTGTTAAAACCATATTATTTTTTAAAGGAAAAGGTTTTAAAGGAAAAAAAGGACCCTATCCTGTTTGACCAAAGAGCCCGCTTCTGTTTTTGTGGGTACCGGGTTCAGATCTATCTATCTATCTATCTATCTATCTATCTATCTATCTATCTATCTATCTATCTATCTATCTATCTATCTATCTATCTATGATTTGATTTGATTTGTATGCTGCCCCTCTCCGCAGACTTGGGGCGGCTAACAACAACAATAAAACAACATGAAACAAATCTAATATTAAAAATGACTAAAAACCCTTATTAAAACCAAACATACATACAAACATACCATGCATAAATTGTATAGGCCTGAGAGGGGGAAGGAATATCTCAGTTCCCCCATGCCTGACGACAAAGGTGGGTTTTAAGGAGTTTACAAAAGGCAAGGAGGGTGGGGGCAATTCTAATCTCTAGGGGGAGCTGGTTCCAGAGGGTCGGGGGCGCCACAGAGAAGGCTCTTCCCCTGGGTCTGCACAGGTGATAGGACCCTGACCTTGGATTGAATGCAACAAAGGCAGTAGTTGCACTTATTCACACGACACGTCAAGCTACATGTCAACATACATGGCATCGGGCCAGATTACTTGCAGGACCCCAATCTGCTGTATGAGTCCCAGAGACCAGTTAGGTCCCACAGAGTCGGCCTTCTCCAGGTCCTGTCAACTAGACAAAGTCGTTTGGCGGGACCTACAAGAAGAGCCTTCTCTGTGGGGGCCCCAGCCCTCTGGAACCAGCTCCTCCCGGAGATCCATACTGCCCCCATCCTCCTCGCCTTTCATAAGAGTCTTAAGACTCATCTAAGTCGCCAGGCTTGGGGCAGTTAGGTTTCAGCCACCTCGCCAACAAAATGAGATATCCCAGCGACCAGTTAGGTCCCACAGAGTGGCCCTTCTCCGGGTCCCGTCAACTAAACAATGTCATTTGGCAGGACCCAGGGGAAGAGCCCTCTGGAGCCAACTCCCCCCAGAGATTAGAATAGCCCCCACCCTCCTTGCCTTTCGTAAGCTCCTTAAAACCCACCTCTGCCGTCAGGCATGGGGGAACTGAGATATTCTTTCCCCCAAGGCTGCTGCAATGTATGCATGGTATGTTTGTATGTATGATTGGTTTTTATAATAAGGGTTTTTAGCTGTTTTAGTATTGGATTGCTGCATGTTGTTTTTACCACTGTTGTTAGCCGCCCCGAGTCCACGGAGAGGGGCGGCATACAAATCCAATAAACAAACAAATAAATAAATATATGTTGTATGATTGAAGGGGTATGATTGTTTTTAAATATTGGATTTTTAGATTGTAATTTTAAATTTCATTAGATCTATTGTTGTACTGTATTGTTATATATGCTGTGAGCTGCCGCAAGTCTTCGGAGAAGGGCGGCATACAAATCTAATAAATAAATAAATAAACCAACCCACCCACCCACCCTGGTCAGGGGGAAGCCCTAACAGATAGAAACATAGAAGACTGACGGCATGCTTGTATGCTTGTATGTATGATTGGTTCTTTAAATTGGGGTTTTTTAGATTATTTTTAATATTAGATTTGTTTACATTGTCTTTTTTATTGTTGTTAGCCACTCCAAGTCTCCGGAGAGGGGCGGCATGCAAATCTAATAAATAAATAAATTCCAAATGTGGTCTCACCAACGCTCTATATAGCCAGCACTCCATATAGATGCATTGACAGAACCCAGTTCAGAATAAAATAAGTAACAATAGTTAACTAGGTTAATTGTGGTTTGCATTTGTGGGATGCGCCTTTGGGGGAACGACAAAACAACAAGATTATTATTATATGCTGTTTTATTATTGCTGTTAGCTGCCCCGAGTCTCCAGAGAGGGGCGGCATACAAATCCAATAAATAAGTAAGTAAGTAAGTAAGTAAGTAAGTAAGTAAGTAAGTAAGTAAGTAAGTAAGTAAGTAAGTAAGTAAAGAAAGAAAGAAAGAAAGAAAGAAAGAAAGAAAGAAAGAAAGAAAGAAAGAAAGAAAGAAAGAAAGAAAGTTTGAGAAGGTTGGGTGAACTTGGTCCGCTTGGTGCAGGGGTCCTTGTGAACCCTAAAACTGAAGTATAGATAGTTGTTAGCATATAGCAATAGTATTTAGACTTATATACCGCTTCATAGTGCTTTTACAGCCCTCTGTAAGCGGTTTACAGAATCAGCATATTGCCCCCAACAACCTGTGTCCTCATTTTTACCCACCTTGGAAGGAGGGAAGGCTGAGTCAACCTCTAGCCGGTAGTGGGATTTGAACCGCTGAACTACAGCTAGCAGTTAGCTGAAATAGCCTGCAATGCTGCACACTCTAACCACTGTGCCATCCTGGCTCAGTGACCACAACTGAGACCAAAATTGATGTTGCTATTTTGCTTAAGTGAGTTTTGCCTTCTTTTATGGCATTTCTTGCTGCTATTGTTAAAGCAAATCCCTGCAGTTGTTAACATTGTTGTAACACAATTGTTAAGCGAATCCTGTTGGTTTTGCTTGTCCGGAAGTTGCAAAAGGGGATCATGATGTGACCCCCTGAGACGCTTCAACTTGATGTAAATGTGAGTCAAGTTTCCAAGCACATGAGTGTCAATCACCTCACCATTGGGATGTTGCAACTGGTTGTAAAGTGTGAAAAACTATCATAAAGCCTTCTCTGTGGCGGCCCCTATCTTCTGCAACCAACTCCCCCCAGAGATTAGAATTGCCCCCACCCTCCTTGCCTTTCGTAAGCTGCTTAAAACCCACCTCTGCCGCCAGGCATGGGGGAATTAAGATCCTCTTTTCCCCTAGGCCTTTACAATTCTATGCATGGTATGTCTGTATGTATGTTTGGTTTTTATATTAATGGGTTTTTAACTGTTTTTTAGTATTGGATTATTGTTATATGCTGTTTTATTACTGTTGTTAGCCGCCCCGAGTCTGCGGAGAGGGGCGGCATACAAATCCAATAAATAAATAAATAAAAAATAAGTAAATAAACAGATAGATAAATAGATAAATAGATAAATAAATAAATAGATAGATAAATAAATAGATAAATAGATAAATAGATAAATAGATAGATAGATAAATAGATAAATAGATAAATAAATAAATAACCCCTCCCCCCCATTGTAACTTGGACTGGTCACTAAATGAGTGGTTGTAAGATGAGGACTTGCCTGTACCGCATAATTAGGTTATTTATTGTGCAAACACAGCCCGGTGAGTGTGCAGCCTCAAAGAGGGCTGGAAACTTCATTCACACAACATGTTCAGCTCAATTTACTTGATTAGACTTGTGGTGGTGGCTGAAACTTGGGAGGTAATTGGCTAATTAGAATTCCCATAACTGTGGCTGTTTCCACCTGCACTATTGTGTAAATAGCAAACCTTAGGAGAACTGGGCCTAGCGTTTCAGCTGGAGAAATATGCAAATGGGGTCGTGTTGGTCTTTAAAGGTAACCCCTGACTACAGGGGCATTAGTTCTAGAATTAGAGAAGAAGAGAGACACATACCAGTTGCAAGCCTGTTTATAAATGAAGATTGCAATATCCAGAAGTTTTAAAATTTATTAAAAACTACTAAAATTAATTAAGCTTTTGTTAGTCCTCTACTAATATCGTCAGAGTGTTAAAATTCCCATTGAAGACAAAATAAAAATAAAGAGAACATTTAAACAACAGAGTATAACTCCAGGTAAATCAAACTTCTGTGAAATCAAACTGTAGACCTAGGAAGCAACCCTGATTGACAGTCAATTTCACCTGCTGTTGTGCACATTCAACTTTGTACAGAACTAAGTATTCAGTGAGAATATTTCATTCATTCAGATCTAGGATGGGTTCTTTGAGTCTTCCCTTTATTTTTTATATGCATGTATGTATGTATGTATATACAGTGGTACCTCTACCTAAGAACTCCTCTACCTACAAACTTTTCTAGATAACAACCAGGTGTTCAAGATTTTTTGTCTCTTCTCAAGAACCATTTTCCACTTACAAACCCGAGCCTCCGAAACTGTAACCAGAAAAGGCAGGGAGAAGCCTCCGTGGGGCCTCTCTAGGAATCGCCTGGGAGGAAACAGGGCCAAGAAAGGCGGGGAGAAGCCTCTGTGGGGCCTCTAGGAATCTCCTGAGAGGGAACAGGGCCAGGACAGACAGGGAGAAGCCTCTGTGGGGCCTCTCTAGGAATCTCCTGGGAGGAAACAGGGCCGGAAAAGGTGGGGAGAAGCCTTCTTTGGGGCTTTTCTAAGAATCTCCTGGGAGGAAAAAGGTCGGGAAAGGCGGGGTGAAGCCTCCGTGGGGCCTCTCTAGGAATCTCCTGGGAGGAAACAGGGCCGGAAAAGGCAGGGAGAAGCCTCTGTGGGGCCTCTCTAGGAATCTCCTGGGAGGAAAAAGGCCAGAAAAGGCAGGGAGAAGCCTCCGTGGGGCCTCTCTAGGAATCTCCTGGGAAGAAACAGGGCCGGGAAAGGCGGGGAGAAGCCTCCGTGGGGCCTCTCTAGGAATCTCCTGGGAGGAAACAGGGCCAGGAAAGGCGGGGAGAAGCCTCCGTGGGGCCTCTCTAGGAATCTCCTGGGAGGAAACAGGGCCAGAAAAGGCGGGGAGAAGCCTCTGTGGGGCCTCTCTAGGAATCTCCTGGGAAGAAACAGGGCCGGGAAAGGCGGGGAGAAGCCTCTGTGGGGCCTCTCTAGGAATCTCCTGGGAAGAAACAGGGCCGGGAAAGGCGGGGAGAAGCCTCCGTGGGGCCTCTCTAGGAATCTCCTGGGAAGAAACAGGGCCAGGAAAGGCGGGGAGAAGCCTCCGTGGGGCCTCTCTAGGAATCTCCTGGGAGGAAACAGGGCCTCCACCCTCCCTGTGGTTTCTCCTATCACATGCATTATTTGTTTTTACATTGATTTCTATGGGAACAATTGCTTCTTCTTGCAAACTTTCCTACTTAAGAACCTACACATACACACACACAAGCACCAGCCTGAAGAATAGATAGATAGATACACACACCTATATATAAAGTGTGTGTGTGTATGTGTGTGGTGTGTGTGTGTAGATTGTTGTGAGTTCGGGTTTTCCCCCATGTAATATTTTGAGTGTCTTGGCAACATTTCGGTGAAATTACATTCACCATCATCAGGCTGAAGTTATTGGCTTCGTGCTGCTTTGAGTATGGTTTGTTTGCAACTGCCTGTTTATTCCTTATAAATAGTGTGTGGGGGGGGTGGGGGGGGTGGAGTTCTGGTTCAAATCTTGCAAGTAGATTGGGTGGCTGTGTTTTAATGATTTGATTGGTTGATGGAATCACATTTAGTTAGATGATTGACATGGATTGCAATATGGTTCTTGGCTAGGGCTGGCTTCCAAATTTCTGGTAGGCGGGACGTGTCGCCACGTTTATTCATGTTGCGGGGGTGTTTCTATGGCTTCCACAGTTGTTCTTTTGTATAGGTGTCCTGTTTTGGAAAGACAGGGCGCTAAAAAAATTTAGCAAAAAAATTTAGCAAAAAAATTTATATCTCCCTCCCTCCCTTTCTCTCTCTTTCTCTCTCTCTCCCTCCCTCTTTCTCTCTCCCTCCCTCTTTCTCTCCCTCCCTGTTTCTCTCTTCCTTCCTTTCTCTCTCTTTCTCTGTCTCTCCGTCCCATTTTCTTTCTCTCTTCCTTCCTTCCTTTCTCTTTTGTTCTCTCTTTCTCTCTCTCCCTTTCTTTCATTCTTTCTTTCTTTCTTTCTTTCTGTTTCTCTCTTCCTTCCTCTCTTTCTCCCTCTCTTTCTTTCTCTCTCTCTTTCTCTCTCTCTCTCTCCCCTTCTTTCTTTCTTGTTCATCTAGTCTGCCCTTATACTACTTCTTGTATTTTATCTTAGGATGGATATATGTTTATCCCAGGCATGTTTAAATTCAGACTGTGGATTTACTAACCACGTCTGCTGGAATTTGTTCCAAGCATCTACTACGCTTTCAGTCAAATCTTTTCTCACGTTGCTTTTGATCTTTCCCCCAACTAACTTCACATTATGCCCCCTTGTTCTTGTGTTCACTTTCCTATTAAAAACACTCCCCTCCTGAACCTTTTTTAACCCTTTAACCTATTTAAATGTTTCGATCATGTCCCCCCTTTTCCTCCTGTCCTCCAGACTATACAGATTGAGTTCATGAAGTCTTTCCTGATACGTTTTATGCTTAAGACCTTCCACCATTCTTGTAGCCCGTCTTTGGACCCGTTCAATTTTGTCAATATCTTTTTGTAAATGAGATATGTATATCGTATATTGTTTTGATATGATGTGAGGCCGCCCCGAGTCCACGGAGCGGGGCGGCATACAAATCCAATTAATAAAATTATTATTATTATTATTAATAATAATAATAATAATATTAATAAAGTTAAATAAATCGTTTTTTGAACAATTGCATAAAATGATTAGAAAATTCATCTGGACAAAAAAAAAAGGCAAGAATAAAACTAAAAAACTTGCAAGATCACAGATCAAGGGGAGGCTTTGGGCTCCCCAACTTTTATCTTTACTACCAAGCCACTATTTTAACTAAAATTAAAGATTGGATAATATTACAAAATACAAGATTACTTTCACTAGAAGGATTTAACTTACAATCAGGATGGCATACATTCTTAATGGTGGCACCAAATAAAATTCCAAAACACTTTAAAAATCATCATATTAGAAATACAATAATATCGACATGGCAACAGATAAAAAAAAGCTACTACTTAGCAATTCCAAAATGGCTATCCCCCAATGAATCTTTCACGTACCAGACCCCCCTTTCAGTACCAAAAATAATAACTTACTCTAAATTATTAGATCCCAATGATAATATCCTCACTAGACAACAACTACAAGATAATGGAATACCCATAGACTGGTTTACATACATACAAATAAACACAAAATATAAACAACACAAAAGTACATTTGGCTTTCAAAATACAAACCCTATCGATTTAATAATATTTGGACCCAATATAAAAATGATCTCTAAACTATATACCTATTTGTTAAAACAGGATACCATAGAGCAGTGTTTTTCAACCAGTGTGCCGTGGCACACTAGTGTGCCGCGAGACATGGTCAGGTGTGCCGCGAAGCTCAGAGAAAGAAAACAAGAGAGAGAGAGAGAAAGAAAGAGAAAGCAAACAAGAGAGAAAGCAAGCAAGAGAGAGAGAGAAAAGAACAAGAGAGAAAGAGAACAAGAGAGAAAGAAAGCAAGAGAGAGAAAGCAAGAAAACAAGAGAGAGAGCAAGAGAGAGAAAGAGAGGGAGGGAAGGTGGGAGAGAGAAAGACATAGAGGGAGGGAGGGAGAGAGAGAAAGAGAGCAAAAAAGAGGAAAGAAGGAAGAGAGAAAGAGAGGGATGGAGAGAGAGAAAAAAAGAGGGAGAGAAAGAGGGAGAGAGAAATAGAGCGAAAGGGAGGAAGAGAGAATTTTTTGTCCAATTTTTTTTAGCGCCCCCCCCCCACTCAATGTGCCCCATGGTTTTGTAAATGTAAAAAATGTGTCGCGGCTCAAAAAAGGTTGAAAATCACTGCCATAGAGGAACAAGTGAAAGGGTCAATGATTGCATGGACACAAAACTTTGGATACACAATAACACTTACGGAATGGGAAAAAATATACACAATTAACTATAAAATGACGCTGGCTGTCTCCTACAAAGAAAATCTTTACAAAATGATATACAGATGGCACCTTCCACCAGCTAGGCTTTCTAAAATGTACCCAAGCGTATCTTCTTTATGTTGGAAATGTAAAAAAAACCAGGGAACATATTATCATATGTGGTGGACCTGTACATACGCCCAAAAGTTCTGGACACAAATTAAAAGAATAATGGACCAAGTCATATTGACAAAGATCATAATTAAACCAGAGTTATTTCTTCTGGGCATTTTTAGACAGAAATTAAGTAAAGAAGACAGATACCTCACTATTCAAATACTAACGGCCGCTAGACTAACTTATGCACAGCACTGGAAAAAAGAAGACATCCCGACAAATCTAACTATCATTAGTAAAATTATGGAATGCGCAGAACTAACAAAATTAACAATGGAAATTCAAAACAAAAATGATTCAGAGTTCTACAAGGCCTGGGAGAAATGGTTCAGATGGCTATCCAACCCTAAAGATGACAAACCAAAAAATAATCAAAATCGCTTAACATAAACTAAAATTAAGATACGTATAACCAAAAAACGGACCAAAAACAATTCAATCCCTATCTGAGTTCAATCCATTTGATAACTACTAGAAATGTACTAATATCACAACTTACGATAAACTTTCACTAACAAAAACAACAAATATAATTCATCTAAGTCGTCACAACTTAAACGCCTGCTTGGTTGCAGGTAATATTTCTTACTTTCCTATCTCTCTTCTCTTTCTCTTCTCTCCCTCTCCTTTTTTCTCTCTCTTTTTTCTCCCTTTTTATCGTTTATTTTCCCACATTATTGTTGGGTTACCAAATACTACAGCTATAAAATATTTAAAAAAGAACTCTCAATACGAAATATTTACATATGGACAAATATCTGAAATGTATATGCAATAATATATATAAGCTGTGATATAATAATACTGTTTACCCCACTCCCTTCCTACCTTCTTTTTTCTGTATCCCCATTTCCCTTTCCCCCCGTTTTATTCCTTTTTGTATAAATTAATAAAGTATATTTAAAATAATAATAATAATAATAATAATAATAATAATAATAATAATAAATAATGTGCTGGAAAAGGGAGGAAGTTTCTTCTTCTTTGACTGCATTTTTGTGTTCTCTCAACGCGTGCGTTTATTCTTCTGTTAGTTTGCCCAATCTAATGTTTCCAAATGTAAAATAATGCACTTGGGGAAAAGGAATCCTCAATCTGAGTATTGTATTGGCAGTTCTGTGTTAGCAAAAACATCAGAAGATAAGGATTTAGGGGTAGTGATTTCTGACAGTCTCAAAATGGGTGAACAGTGCAGTCAGGCGGTAGGGAAAGCAAGTAGGATGCTTGGCTGCATAGCTAGAGGTATAACAAGCAGGAAGAGGGAGATTGTGATCCCACTGAATAGAGCGCTGGTGAGACCACATTTGGAATACTGTGTCCAGTTCTGGAGACCTCACCTACAAAAAGATATTGACAAAATTGAACGGGTCCAAAGACGGGCTACAAGAATGGTGGAAGGTCTTAAGCATAAAACGTATCAGGAAAGACTTCATGAACTCCATCTGTATAGTCTAGAGGACAGAAGGAAAAGGGGGGACATGATCGAAACATTTAAATACGTTAAAGGGTTAAATAAGGTCCAAGAGGGAAGTCTTTTTAATAGGAAAGTGAAGACAAGAACAAGGGGACACAATCTGAAGTTAGTTGGGGGAAAGATCAAAAGCAACATGAGAAAATATTATTTGACTGAAAGAGTAGTAGATGCTTGGAACAAACTTCCAGCAGACGTGGTAGATAAATCCACAGTAACTGAATTTAAAGATGCCTGGGATAAACATATATCCATCCGAAGATAAAATACAGAAAATAGTATAAGGGCAGACTAGATGGGCCATGAGGTCTTTTTCTGCCGTCAGACTTCTATGTTTCTATGTTTCTATGCGGCTGTGCAGGTTTTGCAGCCTCCGTAATATATATCGTGGTATTTGCACAACTCCCTTACCGACAATTAATTTAACCACGGGTGTTTTCAATTAGTCTGGATTTGCATGACACAGAACTGGGAGCTAAGTTGCCTGGATGGAGGCTCGGCTGACCGTGAGCTCAGAGTTAAAGCAGAATGAGGGGGTCATTATTTAATTTTTATTTATATATACAGAGGCACCTCTACTTAAGAACGGCTGTACTTAAGAACTTTTCTAGATAAGAACCGGGTGTTGAAGATTTTTTTGCCTCTTCTTAAGAAATATTTTCTGCTTAAGAACCCGAACCTGGAAAAATTTCCCAGGAAATTTCAGGGTGGCACAAAGGCCTGGCCAGTTTCCTGCCATTCCCCCTTTAATCCTGGCCATCTTGGGCTTTTCTGGGCTTTTCGGTGGCACTTAAGGAGGCTTTGGCAGCCCAGAGCGAACAAAGCATTTTCCTTTCTCTGGGCACTGGGAATAAACCTCTGCCAGCGCCCAGGGAAAAGAAACGGTCCCTTCGCTCTGGGCAGCCGAGGAGTCACCACAGCAAAGGAAAGGCGCCAGCTACAAAGCGAGCCAGCGACAGGAGAGGGGAGCCCTTCAGCATGAGAAGGAAGGGGAAGCAGGTAGCAGCAGCAGCAGCCAGTGTATGGGAGGCAGTGTAGGGGAGGCAGCCTCGCGCCGGGTGTATTGGAGGCACATAATAATAATAATAATAATAATAATAATAATAATAATAATAATAATAATAATAATAATAATTTATTAGATTTGTATGCCGCCCCTCTCCGAAGACTCGGGGCAGCATACATGCTCCTCCTCACCACCTCAGAGTCCCCCCCCCCACTTTTTAAAACCTTACAAGTTTTGGATTTTTTTGATTCCCCTCCCCTCACCTTCTTCCTTCGGGAGCGACTCTTCTTCTCCTCTTCTTCCTCCTCCTCCTCGCACCCAAATTCCGAGCTTTTATTTCTTTCCTAATGGGTTTGCACACCTTATTTGCTTTTACATTGATTCCTATGGGAAAAATTGCTTCTACAGAACAAATCTAATAGTTAAAAACTGTAACTAAAACCCATTATCTTAAAAACAATCGATACAACACAATCATACCCACTCATAACTTTAATGGTCAGAAAAAGGGGATGCATTAGTTGCCCCATGCCTGGCGACATAGATAGGTCTTCAGGCTCTTTCGAAAGGCGAGGAAGGTGGGAGCAGTTTGAATCTCCGGGGGGAGTTGATTCCAGAGGGCCGGGGCCGCCACAGAGAAGGCTCTTCCCCGAGGCCCCGCCAGACGACATTGTTTGGTCGACGGGACCTGGAGAAGACCAACTCTGTGGGACCTAATCGGCCACTGGGATGTATGCGGCAGAAGGCGGTCCCGTAAGTATTCTGGTCCGATGCCATGTAGGGCTTTATCCTGTTAGAGTTGTGTAGAAAATCAGGAATAGGGGCTCTTCTATAGTCACCCCAGGAGACTCCTGCCCTAAAGTGTTCTCTGTTTTCACAGAGCATCATTGTTGTCTCTTTATTGGAAGTTTTTGGGGGGGTTTTGGCTGAAAAAGTATAAAAACTTGGCTTTTTGCCCAATCCTGGGCAGTGAACTAACAAAAATAACAAACATAATTAAACTAAGTCGTCACAATCCATATACCTGCTAGCTTGCAGGTACTACCCCCCCTCTCTTTTTTCTCTCTTTTCTTTCTTTCTCCTTCTTTCCTTTCCTTCTTTTCTTTTCTATCCCACCTCCAACTACTTTTCCTTTCCACGTCACCCTTGGACTATTAAATACTACAGTTATAAGATTATCCAAATAAGAATATTGAATACAAAATAATTACATATAGACAAATATTTGGAATGTATATACAACAATATATATAAGCTGCTGTATAAAAATACTGTTTACCCCATCCCCCTCCTACTTTTCTTTTTTGTATTCCCATCCCCCCTTTCCCTGTTTTTTTATATAACCTAATAAAGTATATTTTTTTTAAAAAAGAAAAAGAGTCACTGCAATTAAAGTCCCACTCCGCACGGCTGGCTGGGGAATTCTGGGGGTTGAAGTCTACCCATCTTAAAGTTGCCAAGTTTGAAAAATATTGTTTTTAGTGCATCGCATTGGGTGCCTTTTATTTCTCCCTTTTCCAGGTGGATTTAAAACCAGCTTGCAAGCTGTTTGCAAACCCAATGGGGGAAAAAAAAAACCTTTTAAAGATTTTTACCTCCCTTAATTTTAGGTTGCAGCCATTCCTGTCAGCCGCAATCATTTTATAAGCAGCTGCAGTTCATAAAGTCACAGTGGCTCATTTCATTTCCTGCCTATCATTACCTGGTATCTTATACACACTCTTCCCACCCCAGCTGAGGGCGTCTTTGAAAAAGGAAAAATGGGGGGGGGGGGGTATTCTAATACCCCAGATCTAGAAGAATCTTTTATCCAGGAGGATATTTTATTGGATTTTTTGAAACATAAAAAACATAAACAAAAGCAAAGACAGAAAATAGACAATACACAAAATTACAAAAGCATTTACCGGTACATATTTAAAATAAAAGTTGCTTTTACATTTACATTTCTACATTTCCCCTTTTTCACTTCACATTATTATCATTATCATAATCATTATTATTATTATTATTATTATTATTATTATTATTATTATGTCAATTATTATTATGTCAATTATTATTATTATTATGTCAATTATTATTATTATTATTATGTCAAATATTATTATGGTGTCCATTTTTTTTAATTCATTCATTCATTCATTCATTCACTCACTCACTCACTCACTTATTCATTCATTTATTTATTTATTTATTTATTTAGTATTATGTCAGTACAACACAGCAAATGAGATCACTATGCTGGATTTCGTATTTCATCACCAGTCGGGCGCTTCCCAAGCACCTAGGGCTGCGTGATGTAGCAGCGAGTTATGTTTGCCGATCCCAGTAAAGCGGCCTTTTGCAATTGACAGATGGAGATTTTGTCAATTCTGATAGTTTTCAAATGTCCGCTGAGATCCTTTGGCACTGCGCCCAGCATGCCAAGTACCACTGGGACCACTTTCACTGGCTTATGCCGGAATTGTTGTTATTGTTATTGTTATTATTATTATTATTGTTGTTGTTGTTGTTATTATTATTGTTGTTATTATTTTGTTTTTGTTTCCTCCTCTATCCATTTGTAGAATTTCTCCCATACAGTATTCCCTCGATTTTCGCGGGTTCGAACTTCGCAAAAAGTCTACACCACGGTTTTTCAAAAATATTAATTAAAAACTACTTCACAGTTTTTCCCATCCGATGACATCATATGTCAGCACCAAACATTTGTCCACCTTTAATAAATATTTTTTTTCATAAACTTTAATAAATAAATATGGTGAGTAATAATCTATATGGTTGCTAAGCGAATGGGAAATTGCAATTTAGGGGTTTAAAGTGTTAAGGGAAGGCTTGGGATACTGTTCATAGCCAAAATTTACTTCCGCATCTCTACTTCGTGGAAATTCGACTTTCGAGGGTGGTCTCGGAACGCATCCCCCGCGAAAAGTGAGGGAACACTGTACTGTACAATATTCATTCTCCTGTTTATTCTGCAGTTGTGTGATTTTATTCATTTTTGTGCATTCTAGTATTTTTCTAATCACCATTTGTTCTGTTGGTATATTTTCCATTTTTCCAGTTTTGTGCAAAAGTTAATCTTGCCGCTGCGACTATGTACAAAAGCTCCAGTAAATCACCTTTTGCCAATTACGCAGAGAATTGGGGGATTCTGCCTTGCCGGGGGTGGGGGGGAAAGCCCTCGGCACATGGCCAGTGGCACTGGGATTTCTGAAGCTCTTTTCAAAAATCTATGAAATGCGGATGGCAAATTGGCATTTGGGTCGCGAACGCAATGTGAAGAATTTAGTTTGGGAAAAAAAGAGAATATCGAAGACAGGTAATCCCCGATTTACAACTGCAATTGGCAGCAGAATTTCAGTTGGAAAGCAGGACGGTTGTTAAATCGAAACGGTTGTTAAGTGAATCACATGGTCTTTAAGCAAATCCAGCTTTCCCTATCTGCTTTGCTTATTGGGGAAAGTCACAAAACGGTGATCATATGATCCAAGGAGATTGCAAATACAGTGGTACCTCTACCTAAGAACACCTCTACTTAAGAACTTTTCTAGATAAGAACTGGGTGTTCAAGATTTTTTGGCCTCTTCTCAAGAACTGTTTTCTACTTAAGAACCCGAGCCCGGAAAAATTTCCCAGGAAATTTGAGAGTGGCACGAAGGCCCGGCCAGTTTCCTGCCATCCCCCCTGGGTTTCTCTATCTGGCGCAGTGCATGGGGGGCAGCCTCGTGCCGGGTGTATGGGAGGCGCGTGCTCCTCCTCGCCACCTCAGAGTCATTCTTTTTTTTTTTTAAGCCTTAAAGTTGTTGTGGTTGGCTCTGGCCCAGCTTCTGCCCCAGGGAATGGGGAGGTGGATGCAGGGGAAAATTCAACATGTCACAGGCCTGTGTTATTGCTGACAGAGTCAGTTCAGAGTTTAGTTTCCTTGGACGAAGAAGAAGGTGGGAGTGACTCGGCAGAGGGGGGCTTGGCACACAGCCCAGGCAGTCAATCTCCCTTATCTTCCATTGATTCAGATGATGACATTTTGGACCCACGCAAGCGCAGAATTATGCATAGAAGAGACCAAGTAAGAACATATTACAGGAGATAAGGGAGGCCACCTGTGTTTGGGTGGGGGTCTAGTAATTAGGGCTGCTACTATAAATAGCAGCATGTGGGTTTGGCCATTGTGGAAGAATATCTGTTGCAGTTTCGTCAGGAATCTTGTGTGCTGGACTTTGTTGCTTTTTCACGCCTTTGAAACCAAAGCAGAACAGCGTGTGTGTGTGTGTGTGTGTGTGTGTGTCACTTCGTTGGAAGAAGAAGGGGTGTGAAGTTTCTTCACAGCTGCTGGCTAAGTACTTAATGACTGCTTAAGGGAAATTGTACAGACTACCCGGTTGTTTGGGGGAAGAGTGCTCTTTGCAATACAAAAAGAGTGCTTAGTTTATTTTGACTTTTGTGATAAAGAACATTGTTTTGAATTTTCAAACGTGTGTGTGTCTGAAATTTGTATCCTTGAATTTTCGGGAGACTCCTATCAGAGAGCCCGGCAGAACAGAAGTTTTGGATTCCCCTCACCTCACCTTCTTCCTTCGGCAGCAACTATCCTCCTCCTCTTCCTCCTCCTCCTCCCACCCAAATTCTGAGCTTTTATTTCTTTCCTAATGGGTTTGCACGCATTATTTGCTTTTACATTGATTCCTATTGTTGTGGTTAGCTCTGGCCCAGCTCCTGCCCCATGGAATGTGGAGGTGGATGTGGGGAAAACATCCACACGTCACAGGCCTGTTTTGCTCCCCACAGTCAGCTAGTGAATTATCCGATGACGAAGGAAGTGTGGGTGGGATGGAAGATCGGGGCTTGGCTGACAGCCCAGGAGGAGATCAATCTTCCTTATCTTCTTTGGATTCAGATGAGGAACATATGACAGATCCACGCATGCGTAGAGCTATGCATAGGAGAGAACAACTTAAGACATATTACAGGAGATAAGAGAGGCCACCTGTGGTTGGGTGGGGCTCCAGTAATTAGAGCTGCTGATAAAATAGTGTGCTGGCTTCGCCGTTGTGGAAGATTTATTTATTTATTTATTGTTAGAGTTGAAAGGGACCATGAAGGCCATCGAGTTCAACCCCCTCCCCATGCAGGAACCCTATAGTACAGAGGTCCCCAACCTTTTTTGCACCAGGGACCGGCTTTAAGCTAGACCAGTTTTCCATGGCCCGGTGTGGGGGGGGGCTAGCTGTCAGCGGCGCCGTAAAAGGGGCGATCAAGAGAGGAATGGGTGAATGAATGGACGGAGGGTGGGAAGGAAGGAAGGAAAGAGGGAAGGGACAGGAACAAAAGGGGAGAAAGGGGAGAGTAAGAGAGGAAGGAGTGAAAGAAGGGAATGAGGGAGGAAAGAAGGGAGGAAGGAAAAGGAAAGCAAGAAATGGAGGGAGGAAAGGAAGGAAAGAAAGAAAGAAAGAAAGAAAGGGGGAAGGGACAGGAACAGAGGAAGGAAGCAAGGAAACTTATGAAAGGGGAGAGTAAGGGAAGAAGGTAGGAAGGAGAAAGAAAAGAAGAAATAGAGGAAGGGAAGGTAAAAGAGAGAAAGAAAAAGAGCAAGAAAGAAAGCAAGAAAGAGAAAGAAAGAAAGGCAACTTCAAAGAAAGGCTCACTGAGCATCTCTCACTCTCTCTCTCTTTCTATCCCTCTTTCTTTCTTTCTCTTCCGTTCTCTCTCTCCTCTTCCTTTATCTCCTCTCTCTCTCCCTCTCTCTTTCTCTCCCCCCTCTCTCCCCCTTTCCCTCTCTCCCTCTCTTGCTATCTCTCCCCCCTCTCCCTCTCTCTTTCTCCCTCTCCCTCTCTTTCTCTCTCTCCCCCCCTCTCTCTTTCTCTCTCTCTCCCCCTCTTTCTCTCTCTTCTTCTCACTTTCTCTCTCTTGTTTTCTTTCTGTCTCTTTTGCTTTCTCTCTCTCTCACTCTTTCTTGTTTTCTTTCTCACGCTCTTTCTCTCTCTTGTTCTCTCTCTTGCTATCTCTTTCTCTCTCCCCCTTTCTCACTTTCTCTCTATCTTGCTGTCTGTTGCTCTCACTCACTCTCGTTCTCTCTCCGTTCTTCTCAGCGATGACGCGCGCACGCCCTGCCCGCCTCACCTTTGCGAGAGCACTTTCGCCCCGGGCTCTCAGCAAGGGGGTTTGCAGGAGAGGCGGGGCCGGTGAAGGTGATATTGAATGTCGGGGGAGAACGGGCGGTTGCGCGCGCTCCCTATCCCCCTGCTAGCCCACTCGGAATATTCAAAATAAGAAAAGCCTTCGCCGGCAAAGGTTTTTCTTATTTTGAATATTCCGAGTGGGCTAGCAGGGAGATAGGGAGCGCGCGCAACCGTCCGTGCGCCCCCGACATTCAATATCACCTTCGCCGGCCTCCGCTGAGGAAAGCCTTTGCCGGCATTTCCTCTCGGCGTCAAGGAGGCGCAGCGGCGGGCGGAGAGAGGGAAGGGGGGGCAGCGGCGTCCCTCCTGGCCTTGGCGGGCCGCCCAACCCTCCCCACCTCCTGCAAACGCGGCGGGCGGCGGGGGGAGAGCGAGGAGCCGGTTCCGGCGGGCGCGGGGCTTGGCTGGCTGGCGGGGGGAGCGCCGCTGGTGGTGCGGAAAGGCCGAGGGGGCCCTGGCGCCGCGGACCGGCTGAAAAGCCCCAACGGCCCGGGCCCGGTCCGCGGACCGGCGGTTGGGGACCTCTGCTATAGTACACCAGTCAAGTGGCAGTTCAATCTTCTCTTAAAAATGTCCAGAGTGTTGGAGTTCACAACATCCGCTGGTAGGTTGTTCCATTGGTTGATCACTCTGACCGTCAGGAAGTTCCTCCTTATCTCCATGTTGAATCTCTCCTTGGTCAGCTTCCAGCCGTTGTTCCTCGTCCGGCCCTCTGGTGCCCTGAAGAATAAAGTGATCCCCTCCTCTCTGTGACATCCCCTCGTATACTTGTAGACTGCTATCATGTCCGCTCTGCCCCTCCTTTTCTCTAGGCTATCCATGCCCAGTTCCCTCAGTCTCTCTTCGTAAGTCTTGGTTTCCAATCCCTTAATCATCTTGGTTGCTCTTTTCTGCACCTTCTCCAGAGTTTCAATGTCTCTTTTGAAGTGTGGTGATCAGAACTGAACACAGTGCTCCAGGTGTGGTCAGACCAGGGCGTAGTAGAGTGGTATTAAGACTTCCCTGGTCTTGGAGTGTATTCCCCTGTTGATGCAGTTTAGGATTGTATTGCTTTTTAAGCTGCTGCTGCACATTGTTGGCTCATGTTTAGTATGACAGACCCACGCATGCGTAGAGCTATGCATAGGAGAGAACAACTTAAGACATATTACAGGAGATAAGAGAGGCCACCTGTGGTTGGGTGCAGCTCCAGTAATTAGAGCTGCTGATAAAATAGCAGCGTGCTGGCTTCACCGTTGTGGAAGATTATCTGATCATACTGGTTTGGAATGTGACTTGCTATTTCAGGACTCTGTTGATTTTTCAAGACTTTGAAACCACGGCAGAGCAAAGTGTGTGTGTTCCACCTCGTGGAAGAAAGAGGGCTGTGACGTTTCTTCACAACTGCTAGCTAAGTACTTAAGGACGGTTTAAGGGGTTATTACAGCCTACAAGGTTGTCTTTGGGAAGAGTGCTCTTTGCAATACAAAATGGGTGCTTTGTTTCTTTTGATTTTTGTGATAAAAAAACATTGTTTTTGATTTTTCAACTGTGTGTGTGTGTCTGAATTTTTTACCCTTGAATTTTCGGGAGGCTCATACCATAGAGCTTGGCAGAACACCTATGGGAAAAAATTGCTTCTACTTACAAACTTTTCTACTTAAGACCTTGGTCACGGAACGAATTAAGTTCGTAAGTAGATGTACCACTGTATATGCTGGTTGCCCAAGTGCCCAAAGTTTGATCACATGATTTTGTGTGTGTGTGTGTGTGTGTATTTCTCACTGCCTTAAAACTATTCCATCGTTCTGTTTGCAGTCCGGGCCTCCGTTTAAGCTTTCAGTGATGGAGATTTGTGACCGAATTAAGGAAGAATTCCAGTTTCTCCAGGCTCAGTATAACAGGTTTGGAAAAGAAGGGGGGGGGGGAAGACGAGAGGTTCTTTAAATTCTGATAACTAAGTTGAACCACCACACCCAGAGGAAGCATACCCCACAATCAATGAAGGGTTACCAAAAATTTTACTTCCACACTGTGGGCGTGGCTTATGCAGGACGCCCTGCATTTTATTTCAACATTTTTCAGTGCAAATCGGGTGCTCTGGGGTGGAGCTCCATTTTCGCAACTCCCCTGTCTGGGCAGCAGCCCACCCCTGCCCACAATACTGTACAGCCTTGAAAAAATCCAGAAATCTCTCTATTGCTTTTTCCTGGTTGCTAGTTGTTTTTTAAATATTTAATATTTAATTTAATTGAATATTAGATGTTAAATATTTAATATTTAATTCAATATTTGATATTTAATAATTTAATTTAATTTCTATTATTTAATTGGTATTAAACTTATAATTTAATTCCACCACCACCCCGGTCAACCATGATGCAGCCTTATTTGCGCAATATGTTAAGCTGTGGTTTGTTTAAGCATGCCTGGAAGTTTAAAAAAATGGCCAAAATCTTTTGCCTGCTCCCCTCGCTAAATTTTGCTTCTTGTGCATACGCGGAAGCAAAAAAAAAAAAGGCTGAAATCTCGCGCCCACTCCCCTCACTAGATTTTGCTTCCTGTGCATAGGCGGAAGCAAAAAAAACCCGGCAGAAATCTCGCACCCGCTCCCCTCTCTAGATTTTGCTTCCTGTGCATACGCGGAAGCAAAAAAAAAGAGGCTGAAATCTCGCACCCGCTCCCCTCACTAGATTTTGCTTTTTCTGCATGCGTGTAAGCAAAAAAAAATGGCCGAAATATCGCACCCGCTCCCCTCTCTAGATTTTGCTTTTTGTGCATGCGCGTAAGCAAAAAAAAATGGCAGAAATCTTTCGCCTGCTCCCCTCGTTAAATTTTGCTTCTTGTGCATACGCGGAAGCAAAAAAAAAAGAGGCTGAAATCTCGCGCCCGCTCCCCTCACTAGATTTTGCTTCCTGTGCATAGGCGGAAGCAAAAAAAAAGAGGCTGAAATCTCGCACCCGCTCCCCTCTCTAGATTTTGCTTCCTGTGCATACGCGGAAGCAAAAAAAAATGGCCGAAATCTCGCACCTGCTCCCCTCTCTAGATTTTGCTTCCTGTGCATACGCGGAAGCAAAAAAAAATGGCTGAAATATCGCACCCGCTCCCCTCTCTAGATTTTGCTTTTTGTGCATGCGCGTAAGCAAAAAAAAAGAGGCTGAAATCTCGCACCCGCTCCCCTCACTAGATTTTGCTTCCTGTGCATACGCGGAAGCAAAAAAAAAAAGGCTGAAATCTCGCGCCCACTCCCCTCACTAGATTTTGCTTCCTGTGCATAGGCGGAAGCAAAAAAAACCCGGCAGAAATCTCGCACCCGCTCCCCTCTCTAGATTTTGCTTCCTGTGCATACGCGGAAGCAAAAAAAAAGAGGCTGAAATCTCGCACCCGCTCCCCTCACTAGATTTTGCTTTTTCTGCATGCGTGTAAGCAAAAAAAAAATGGCCGAAATATCGCACCCGCTCCCCTCTCTAGATTTTGCTTTTTGTGCATGCGCGTAAGCAAAAAAAAATGGCAGAAATCTTTTGCCTGCTCCCCTCGTTAAATTTTGCTTCTTGTGCATACGCGGAAGCAAAAAAAAAAGAGGCTGAAATCTCGCGCCCGCTCCCCTCACTAGATTTTGCTTCCTGTGCATAGGCGGAAGCAAAAAAAAACCCGGCAGAAATCTCGCACCCGCTCCCCTCTCTAGATTTTGCTTCCTGTGCATACGCGGAAGCAAAAAAAAAGAGGCTGAAATCTCGCACCCGCTCCCCTCACTAGATTTTGCTTTTTCTGCATGCGTGTAAGCAAAAAAAAAATGGCCGAAATATCGCACCCGCTCCCCTCTCTAGATTTTGCTTTTTGTGCATGCGCGTAAGCAAAAAAAAATGGCAGAAATCTTTTGCCTGCTCCCCTCGTTAAATTTTGCTTCTTGTGCATACGCGGAAGCAAAAAAAAAAGAGGCTGAAATCTCGCGCCCGCTCCCCTCACTAGATTTTGCTTCCTGTGCATAGGCGGAAGCAAAAAAACCCAGCAGAAATCTCGCACCCGCTCCCTCTCTAGATTTTACTTCCTGTGCATACGCGGAAGCAAAAAAAAAGAGGCTGAAATCTCGCACCCGCTCCCCTCTCTAGATTTTGCTTCCTGTGCATACGCGGAAGCAAAAAAAAATGGCCGAAATCTCGCACCTGCTCCCCTCTCTAGATTTTGCTTTTTGTGCATACGCGGAAGCAAAAAAAAATGGCCGAAATATCGCACCCGCTCCCCTCTCTAGATTTTGCTTTTTGTGCATGCGCGTAAGCAAAAAAAAATGGCCCGCTCCCCTCGCTAAATTTTGCTTCCTGTGCATGTGCGGAAGCAAAAAAACCCGGCAGAAATCTCGCACCCGCTCCCCTCTCTAGATTTTGCTTCCTGTGCATAGGTGGAAGCAAAAAAAATGGCAGAAATCTTTCGCCCGCTCTCCTCGCTAGATTTTGCTTCCTGTGAATGCGCAGAAGCAAAAACTCACTTGGACGCACGTACGTGCATGCCAGAGATGTAGAGCTGTGTGCGCAGCGCACCGGTAACAGCGGGAGTGGCAACCCCTGGTAAGGGGGGCTGGACTAGAAGACCTCCAAGGACTCTTCCACCTCTATTCTGATTCTAAATCATATTCTCTTTTTTCCCCCTGCAGCCTGAAATTGGAATGTGAGAAATTAACAAGAGAAAAAACAGAGATGCAGAGGCATTATGTTATGGTAAGACACAATAATAATAATAATAATAATAATAATAATAATAATAATAATAATAATAATAATAATAGTGGTAATAGTAGTAATAGTAATAGTAATAGTAATACTGTAGTAATAATAATAATAATAATAATAATAATAATAATAATACTAATACTAATACTACTACTACTACTACTACTACTACTACTAATAATAATAATAATAATAATCATCATCATCATCATACCGGTATGGTCTAATTATAATATAGTATATAATTGTAATTATAATTTTATGATTATAATTATGATTATACGAATAATATCCACAATACTTTTTTTTTAACAAGTCATGGATTTACAAAATCCAGGTAGTTCTTGACTTACAACAGTTCATTTAGTGACTGTTTGAAGCTACAACAGCACTGAAAAAAGGGATTTTTCTCACGTATGACGGTTGAGCCCGAAGTTTATCTTGCTATGTGAGATGTTTAGTCCCCATTTTATGACCTTTAATGCCCACAGTCATTAAGTGAATCATTGAAGTTGTTAGGTTAGGAACAACGATCGCTTTAAGTGTACTTAAAGTATAATTCGTCAGAAGAGTCCTCCACTCCTCCACTCAAAATAGAATACCCCTACGGGACTAGACTTTCAATCCTGGGCCTATAAAGCCTAGAACTAAGATGCCTTAAACATGATTTAAGTATTGCCCACAATATCATATGCTGCAACCTCCTGCCTGTCGGCGACTACTTCGCTTCAACCACAACAACACAAGAGCACACAACAGATTTAAACTTAATATTAACCGCTCCAAACTTGACTGTAAAAAATATGACTTCAGTAACTGAGTTGTCGGAGCGTGGAACTCCATAGTATCATCCCCAAACCCCAAACACTTTACCCTTAGATTATCTACATTTGACCTATCCAGATTCCTAAGAGGTCAGTAAGGGGCGAGTACAAGTGCACTAGAGTGCCTTCCGTCCCCTGTCCTATTGCTCTCCTATATCTCCTATACCTTTCTTCTATTCCTATATCTCTTCTTCTATTCTTTCATTGATATGTTCTATTACTATACCTTCTTTTCTATTATTTCTTAGATATATTTTACTATGAGTATCTCCTCTATAACCTTCATCATGTATTTTACTATGTGTATATAGATGTATACCCATTAAAACCCTCATTGTGTATTGGACAAAATAAATAAATAAAATAAAATAAATAAATAAAATACTAAACCAATAAAAACCAGATCACCTTCCTAGCATATGCTATAATCGAAGTCTAGAAACATAGAAACATAGAAGACTGACGGCAGAAAAAGACCTCATGGTCCATCTAGTCTGCTCTTATACTATTTCCTGTATTTTATCTTACGATGGATATATACGTTTATCCCAGGCATGTTTAAATTCAGTTACTGTGGATTTACCAACCACGTCTGCTGGAAGTTTGTTTCAAGCATCTACTACTCTTTCAGTAAAATAATATTTTCTCATGTTGCTTTTGATCTTTCCCCCAACTAACTTCAGATTGTGTCCCCTTGTCCTTGTGTTCACTTTCCTATTAAAAGCACTTCCCCCCTGGACCTTATTTAACCCTTTAACATATTTAAATGTTTCGATCATGTGCCTCCTTTTCCTTCTGTCCTCCAGACTATACAGATGGAGTTCATTAAGTCTTTCCTGATACGTTTTATGCTTAAGACCTTCCACCATTCTTGTAGCCCGTCTTTGGACCCGTTCAATTTTGTCAATATCTTTTTGTAGGTGAGGTCTCCAGAACTGAACACAGTATTCCAAATGTGGTCTCACCAGCACTCTATATAAGGGGATCACAATCTCCCTCTTCCTGCTTGTTATACCTCTAGCTATGCAGCCAAGCATCCTACTTGCTTTTCCTACTGCCCAACCACACTGGTCACCCATTTTGAGACTGTCAGAAACCACTACCCCTAAATCCTTCTCTTCTGAAGTTTTTGCTAATACAGAACTGCCAATGCAATACTCACATTGAGGATTCCTTTTCCCCAAGTGCATTATTTGTTTCATTATGTCTTAGATGTTCACCCAGAGGTGAAACATAAGAAGCAAGCTGGGCGCCAATATTTAAACTTACCTTTAAACACCTTCACTTAACGGTTTCCCCACCCAACATGTCTTTTAACTCCAGTGCACAAGAGCTCAGCACAAATATAGAGACATTTCCCCATATGCTCACTCTGCCCACATGTATCCACTCATATTTCTACATATCACCACCCCTGTTTACAGGATCAGACCCCTTGGCCAACTTACCAAGGATGCTTGCTTTCGACGGCAGCTGCAATGTTTTCCCCAGGAAGTCTCTTATTCTCCTGGCCCCTCCGTTTGAAAAGAAGCTAAGGGAGTATAAAAAGATTAGATTAGATTTATTGGATTTATATGCCGCCCCTCTCCGCAGACTCGGGGCGGCTCACAACAATGGTAAAAAACAGTACATAGTAACAAATCTAATATTTAGCAATCTAAATTACAGTTTTAGGTTAAAAAGTCAAACCCCCCCCCCAATATATAAAAAACAAGCACACAATCGAATCATACACAAAAACTACATGGGCAAGGGGGAGATGTTTCAATTCCCGCATGCCTGACGGCAGAGGTGGGTTTTAAGGAGTTTACACAAGGCAAGGAGGGTGGGGGCAATCCTAATCTCTGGGGAGAGCTGGTTCCAGAGGGTCGGAGCCACCACAGAGAAGGCTCTTCTCCTGGATCTCACCAGATGACATTGTTTAGTCGACGGAACCCGGACAAGGCCAACTCTGTGGGACCTAAGCGGTCGCTGGGATTCGTGCGGCAGAAGAAGGTCCCGGAGATATTCTGGTCCGATGCCATGAAGGGCTTTATAGGTCATAACCAACACTTTGAATTGTGACCGGAAACTGATTGGCAACCAATGCAGACTGCGGAGTGTTGGGGTAACATGGGCATACTTAGAGAAGCCCATAATTGCTCTCGCAGCTGCATTCTGCACGATCTGAAGTTTCCGAACATTCTTCAAAGGTAGCCCCATGTAGAGAGCGTTACAGTAGTCGCGCCTCGAGGTGATGAGGGCATGAGTGACTGTGAGCAGTGACTCCCGATCCAAATAGGGCCGCAACTAGTGCACCAGGCGAACCTGGGCAAACGCCCCCCTCGCCACAGTTGAAAGATGTTTCTCTAATGTGAGCTGTGGATCGAAGAGGACGTCCAAGTTGCGGACCCTCTACGCCTAAGTTGCAGACGCCCAAGTTGTGAACCCTCTACTGGGGGAAAAATCCAGTAAGGGCCCTGCCAGGCTTCTACCCTTCCCCCATACCGAAAAAAGTTCTGGGGTCCCCACGTTGGGCACCAAATCTGTGAGAAAAATTCCAAGAAGCCAAAAGAATAAAAGTGACAACAAAATAAAGGAAAAAATAGACCGGTATGCATAGAGGGACCTGAAGAGATCATGGAGAAACACCCGTGTACATACCGCATTTTTCGGAGTATAAGACGCACCTTAGTTTTTAGGGAGGAAAATAGGGAAAGGAATCTCCTTACCAAGTATTCGTCTGGCTAGCGTCCTTAGTCTGGTCAGCTTCAGCACATTATTTTATTCCCTGGTTAGGACTTTAAAAAAACCTTATTTGGAGAGAGTAACAATGAAAGAGTTTGCAAGCCAGTAAGAGCTGGGAACCTCATTAGCACCTGGAAAGAAACATTCGGAGCAAGTAGAGCAATGGAAAAAACCCTGCAAAGACTTAGGGCTTGGAAAACATTCTCCGCAGAGAGTAACAATGAAAGAGCTTGCAAACGGATAAGAGCAGGGAACATTGTTATCACCTGGTTAGAGCTGGAAATAAACATTTGCAGCAAGTTATAGCAATGAAAAAACCCACAAAGACTTAGGGCTTGGAAAACATTCTCCGCAGAGAGTAACAATGAAAGAGCTTGCAAGTGGGTAAGAGCAGGGAACATTGTGTGCACCTGGTTAGGGCTGGAAAGAAACATTTGGAGTAAGTTAGAGCAGTGAAAAACCCCCACAAAGACTTAGGGCTTGGAAAACATTCTTAGAAACATAGAAACATAGAAGACTGATCGCAGAAGAAGACCTCATGGTCCATGTAGTCTGCCCTTATACTATTTCCCGTATTTTATCTTAGGATGAATATATGTTTATCCCAGGCATGTTTAAATTCAGTTACTGTGGATTTACCAACCACGTCTGCTGGAAGTTTGTTCCAAGGATCTACTACTCTTTCAGTAAAATAATATTTTCTCATGTTGCTTTTGATCTTCTTCCCCGAGAGTAACAATGAAAGAGCTTGCAAGTGGGTAAAAGCAGGGAACATTGTTAGAACCTGGTTAGGGCTGGAAAGAAACATGTGGAGCAAATTAAAGCAATGAAAAAAAACCCTACAAAAATTTAGGGCTTGGAAAACATTCTTCACAGAGAGTAACAATGAAAGAGCTTGCAAGTGAGTAAGAGCAGGGAACATTGTGAGCGCCTGGTTAAGGCTGGAAAGAAACATTTGGAGTAAGTTAGAGCAGTGAAAAAAACCCTGCAAAGACTTAGGGCTTGGAAAACATTTTTTGCAGAGAGTAACAATGAAAGAACCTGCAAGGTAAGAGCTGGGAAGATCATTAGCACCTAGTTAGGGCTGGGGGAAAAAGCTACATTCAGAATATAAGATGCACTTGATTTATCAGCCTCTTTTAGGGAGGAAAAAGGTGTGTCTTATACAGTGTTCCCTCGCTTTTCGCGGGGGATGCGTTCCGAGACAGCCTGCGAAAGTCGAATTTCCGCGAAGTAGAGATGCGGAAGTAAATACACGATTTTTGGCTATGAACAGTATCACAAGCCTTCCCTTAACACATTAAACCCCTAAATTGCAATTTCCCATTCCCTTAGCAACCATTTAGATTATTACTCACCATGTTTATTTATTAAAGTTTATTTTAAAAAATATTTATTAAAAGCAGACGAACGTTTGGCGATGACATATGACGTCATCGGGTGGGAAAAACCGTGGTATAGGGAAAAAAACCGCGAAGTATTTTTTTAATTAATATTTTTTTAAAACCGTGGTATAGACTTTTCGCGAAATTCGAACCCGCGAAAATCGAGGGAACACTGTATTCCGAAAAATATGGTATGTTTCTATGAGCCTCTTGTATAGTTTTGTGTTGAACTATAGGCACATGTCAATTGGCGATCAAATGTCAGGAATTGAGCCAGGATGCTAAGAGAGGAAACTAATGTTTATCAGGGCCAAAGGAAGGAATTTGACAGCTCTGGGTTAAAAGTCCTGCCTAACTTATGCTTCTCCTTCAATTTCAGTATTACGAGATGTCCTATGGCCTGAACATGGAAATGCATAGGCAGGTATGTCCAGAAGTGGGATTTTCATAATTCTCTACTGGTTTGTCCAGTGGCGCATGATCGCTTCCGTGGCATGTACACCTTCCATGTATGCCTGTGGCCTGTGCATATGCTTCGGCTGCACGCATGCACGTGGCTTGAAAACGTAGCTAAATAGGGTGGCATAGCGCCGGGGTGTGTAAGAAACTACTAACGGTTTGCTCGAACCTTCCGAACGGGCTGGATACCACATCTGGGTAATGTCATCCTGGGAATCACGCGAAGGAGAGGGTTTGGGAAGGAAATTCCGATTAGGATACGTAAAGACAGAACTGGCCACGTTAGGCATGTGTAATGGGGGTGAAACGTGGTTAAATTGGATGGTGCCAAGGGTCATAGGTTGCCATTGGTTTCCTTGGAAGCATCAGGCTGGCAATAGATACAATAAATAAATTTATAGGCTGCGTTCATGCACAAGCTAAGCTTCAGTGTTGTGTGAAAGCAGCCAAGTTGTTTACAAAATGTGTGAAAGAATGGGACTTTCTGAAGGGAATAATTGGTGGTTTCCTCCTTCCCTCCCTTCCATTTCCTTCCTTCCTTCCCTCCCTCTCTCCCTGCTTTTCCCTCCCTCCCTGTTTTCCTTCCTTCCACTCTCTTTCCTTTTTTCCTTTCTCCTGCCTCTGTTTTCCTTCCTTCCTTCGCCTCTTCCTCTTCCCTCCTTATTCTTCCTCCCTCCCTCCCTACTTCATCTCTCTTCCTCTGTCCCTCTCTCCTTCCCTCCTTTTCCTTCCTTCCCTCTCTCCCTGCTTCCCTCCCTCCCTGTTTTCCTTCCTTCCTTCCTCCCTTCCTTCACCTCTCCCTCTTCCCTCCTTTTTCTTCCTCCCTCCTTCATCTCTTTTTCTGTCCCTCTCTTCTGCCCTCCCCTTCCTTCCTTCCTTCCTTCCATCCCTCTGTCCCTGCTTCCCTCCCTCCCTGTTTTCCTTCCTTCCACTCGCCTTCCTTTTTTCCTTTCTCTGCCTCTGTTTTCCTTCCTTCCTTCGCCTCTTCCTCTTCCCTCCTTTTTCTTCCTCCCTCCCTACTTCATCTCTCTTCCTCTGTCCCCTCTCTCCTTCCCTCCTTTTCCTTCCTTCCTTCCCTCTCTCCCTGCTTCCCTCCCTCCGTTTTCCTTCCTTCCACTCTCCTTCCTTTTTTCCTTTCTCCTGCCTCTGTTTTCCTTCCTTCCTTCCTTCGCCTCACCCTCTTCCCTCCTTTTTCTTCCTCCCTTCTTCATCTCTCTTTTTCTGTCCCTCTCTTCTGCCCTCCCCTTCCTTCCTTCCTTCCATCCTTCCCTCTGTCCCTGCTTCCCTCCCTCCCTGTTTTCCTTCCTTCCACTCTCCTTCCTTTTTTCCTTTCTCCTGCCTCTGTTTTCCTTCCTTCCTTCGCCTCTTCCTCTTCCCTCCTTTTTCTTCCTCCCTCCCTCCCTACTTCATCTCTCTTCCTCTGTCCCTCTCTCCTTCCCTCCTTTTCCTTCCTTCCTTCCCTCTCTCCCTGCTTCCCTCCCTCCCTGTTTTCCTTCCACTCTCCTTCCTTTTTTCCTTTCTCCTGCCTCTGTTTTCCTTCCTTCCTTCGCCTCTTCCTCTTCCCTCCTTTTTCTTCCTCCCTCCCTCCCTACTTCATCTCTCTTCCTCTGTCCCTCTCTCCTTCCCTCCTTTTCCTTTCTTCCTTCCCTCCCTCCCTGCTTCCCTCCCTCCCTGTTTTCCTTCCTTCCATTCTCTTTCCTTTTTTCCTTTCTCCTGCCTCTGTTTTCCTTCCTTCCTCCCTCCCTTCCTTCACCTCTCCTTCTTCCCTCCTTTTTCTTCCTCCCTTCTTCATTTCTCTCTTTTTCTGTCCCTCTCTTCTGCCCTCCCCTTCCTTCCTTCCATCCATCCTTCCCTCTGTCCCTGCTTCCCTCCCTCCCTGTTTTCCTTCCTTACACTCGCCTTCCTTTTTCCTTTCTCCCGCCTCTGTTTTCCTTCCTTCCTTCTCCCCCCCTTCCTCCGCACCCCCCCCATACCAGACGGAGGAAATCTGAGCAGAGAGAGGCTTCGAAGTTTTTTCTTTCTCTTTTCCCTTAGGCTGAGATTGTCAAGCGACTGACGGCCATCTGTGCCCAGATTGTCCACTTCTCTCACAGGAGGTAAAAATAAGGAAATAAAAGCAGGCAAGGGAAAAAAAGGGGACCGATTGTAAGCTGAGGATGCCCTGCAGTCCACCCTTCTCATTGGTGGCAATCAGACCCTTGCATCCTTTTTAGAGGATGGGCCTGGGCAAGTTCGGGGGGGGGGCAAAAATGATTGATGGGAGCCCTTTCTGAAGTGGACTGACGGAGTTTCCTTGGCCCCCAGAATCAACTCCAGGTCTTGGAAGCCATGGACCGAGCCAAGCTGGTGACCGTGACTGAGCTGAACACCATCATTGGGGTGAGTGAGTGTGGCCGGGGGCCAAGCCGCGACCTTGGCTTTTCCACTAATGATTGACCATAGCTGTGTTTCCCAATCCCTGCAGCATTAAGATGGGTGGACTTCAACTCCCAGAATTCTCTGAATTTGATACAAAGTGGAGGGAGGGAAGGGAAGGAAAGGAAGGGAAGGCAGAGGGGGTGGGAGGAAGGCAGGGGGAAGGAAGGGAAGGAAGGAAGGAAGGAAGGAAGGAGGGAAAACAGAGCGATAGAGGGAAGGAGAGGAAGGGGAGAGAAGAAGGAAAGAAGGGGGGAGGGAGGGAGAAAAACAGAGCAGTGAGAAAGGAAAAAGGGATGGAGGGAGAGAGGAAGGAAAACAGAGGGAGAAAGGGAAGGAGGGAAGGGAAAGGAAGAGGAAAGAAGGGAGGGAGGAAAACAGAGCAGTGAGAAAGGAAAAAGGGAAAGAGGAAGGAAGGAAAATGGATGGAGGGAGGGAAGGGAGAGGGAGAGGGGGAGGGGGAGGGAAATGAAGAAGGAAGGAAGGAAGGAAAGAAAGAAGGAAGGAAGGAAAACAGAGGGATAGAGGGAAGAAGGGAAGGGAAGAGAAGAAGGAAAGAAGGGAGGAAGGGAGGGAGGAAAACAGAGCAGTGAGAAAGGAAAAAGGGAAAGAGGAAGGAAGGAAAATGGATGGAGGGAGGGAAGGGAGAGGGGGAGGGAGAGGGGGAGGGAAATGAAGAAGGAAGGAAGGAAGGAAGGAAAGAAAGAATGAATGAAGGAAAACAGAGGGATAGAGGGAAGAAGGGAAGGGAAGAGAAGAAGGAAAGAAGGGAGGAAGGGAGGGAGGAAAACAGAACAGTGAGAAAGGAAAAAAGGATGGAGGGAGAGAGGAAGGAAAACAGGGAGAGAGGGAAGGAGGGAAGGGAAGAGAAGAAGGAAAGAAGGGAGGAAGGGAGGGAGGAAAACAGAGCAGTGAGAAAGGAAAAATGGGAGAGAGGAAGGAAGGAAAATGGATGGAGGGAGGGAGGGAAGAGAAGAAAGAAGGAAGGAAGGAAGGAAGGAAGGAGGGATCTTAAGGATACAAGCAACAAGTTACAGTCATATAGTCATGTGGGAGGAAATGGTTGATAGGAACGATAGGAAAAGACTAGTAACAATAGTAGTGCAGACTTAGTAAATAGTTTGACAGTGTTGAGGGAATTATTTGTTTAGTAGAGTGATGGCGTTTGGGGAAAAATCTGTTCTTGTGTCTAGTTGTCTTGATGTGCAGAGCTCTGTAGCGATGTTTTGAGGGTAGGAGTTGAAACAGTTTATGTCCAGGATGCCGAGGGGTCAGTCAATATTTTCACAGCCTCTTTTCGACTCGTGCAGTCTACAGGTCCTCAATGGAAGGCAGGAATGCAGGTTGCTTAAACTTACTAACCCCACTGCATTGTCGTCCCCCTCCCTGTGGGGGTAACATCCCATTACGGGTCACGTGCCCATGTGCAGGGAGTGGGACGTGCAGGAGGGGCATTTCATTATGCATGTGGGCACTCGTGCATGTGCAGAGTTTCGGCACACATTCGCCACCCCCGTCCTCAGTGATGGGCTGATGCCCCCACGGGAGGGCAGGGGACACAGTGGGGATGATAGTTTATGCACTATTTATTGAATACTTAATAGTTTTTTTAAAATTTTCCTTCCTTCTCTAATACCTTAGCACGATCCTTGATGACTTTTAAAATAGGAAATAATTAAATAGTCTGTTTTTACCCATAAATGCTTTAATTATTATTATCTAGAATTGAACTTTTATAGCAATTAAAGAAAATTGTGCTACTTGCCTAATCTGTTATCATACTGAACCTTCTGAGTTCAGGACAAAACCTTAAAATGTTGCTGTGCTCCTCCACCAATTATGCTGTCTCTCATTTGTCCTTTTGGTGGCTATTCAAATAATGGGATTTAATCCACTGAAAAAGAGTCCAAGCGCCTATTTGAAAACTTATCTTGGTTGGTAAGCCACTCCCACCTGGTCACCTGACCTTTAAGCCAACCTGGTCACATGATTGGCAAGTCACTCCCACCCGGTCACATGACATTTAAGCTGCCCCAGTCACATGATTGTCAAACCATTCCCATTTGGTCACATGGCTGGCAAGCCACTCCTACTCAGTCACATGACCATCAAACCACACCCACAAAATAACCCCCGCCCACAGTGTGGCGGTAACATTTTTGACAGCCTATCACTGCCTGTCCTAAAGGGGCGTCTCTCCTTTCCAGCAGCAGCAGTTACAACATCTGTCCCATCCGCTTCCTCTGACCTCACACCGTTTCGGGTCTCCGGCCTCCAGCTTGGCTGCCGTCAGCACCCCCAGGACTTCGGGTCCTCTGGCCACCTCGGGGCCGTTGGGGTCTCAGAGCACCCTGGGCTCCAAGCCAGAAAATCCTGGGCGGGACTCCCAAAAGAATCCAGGTAAGAGGACTCCTCTTGGTCCTATTGGGGAGGGTGGCTGATAAATATAAATAATAAAATTTGGTGTATAAATATAAAATAAAATTATGTCCCATCCACCCTGAGTCCTTTCAGTCCTGGCTTAGCGGGTGGCCTATAAACATAAATAATAAAATGAATGAATGAATGAATTAAAAATGTACTTAGGTAGTTTTAGTGGAATTGGAGACTAATTTCCTCCCTCCCTCCCTCCTTCCCTCCCTCCCTTTTCTACCTGCTACCTCTCCTTTCTTTTCTCTTCCCCGTCCTTCTCCTCTTACTCTTCTTCTCTTCTGTTCTCTCCTTTGTCCAGTCCTTCCTTACTTGCTTTCTTATATCTCTCCTCCATTCCTGTATCTCCCATCTCTCCTTCCTCCCTCCCTCCCTTCCTTCCTTCCTTCCCTCCTGCACTCCCTCCCTTCTTCCCCTTCCCTTTGTTTCTGTTCCCCTCCCTCCCTTCTTTCCTTCCCCTCCCTTCTTTCCTTCCACCCTCCCTCCCTTCTTTCCTTCCTTCTTCCCTCCCTCCCTTCCAGCCTCCCTTCCTTCTTTCCTCCCCCCCTCCCTTCTTTCCTTCCCTCTTCCCTCCCTCCCTGCCTCCCTTCCTTCCTTCCTCCATCCATCCATCCATCCTTCCTTCCTTCCCTCCCGCACTCCCTCCCTTCTTCCCCTTCCCTTTGTTTCTGTTCCCCTCCCTCCCTTCTTTCCTTCCCTCTTCCCTCCCTCCCTTCCATCTTTCTTCCCTCCCTCCCTTCTTTCCTTCCCTCTTCCCGCCCTCCCTCCCTTCCATCTTTCCTCCCTCCCTCCCTTCTTTCCTCCCTCCCTCCCTTCTTTTCTTCCCTCTTCCCTCCCTCCCTGCCTCCCTTCCTTCTTTTCTTCCCTCTTCCCTCCCTTCCTTCCTCCCTTCCATCTTTCCTCCCTCCCTCTCTCCCTTCTTTTCTTCCCTCTTCCCTCCCTTCCTTCCTCCCTCCCTTCCATCTTTCCTCCCTCCCTCCCTTCTTTCCTTCCCTCTTCCCTCCCTCCCTCCCTCCCTTCCTTCCTCCATCCATCCATCCTTCCTTCCTTCCCTCCCGCACTCCCTCCCTTCTTCCCCTTCCCTTTGTTTCTGTTCCCCTCCCTCCCTTCTTTCCTTCCCTCCCTTCCATCTTTCTTCCCTCCCTCCCTTCTTTCCTTCCCTCTTCCCGCCCTCCCTCCCTTCCATCTTTCCTCCCTCCCTCCCTTCTTTCCTCCCTCCCTCCCTTCTTTTCTTCCCTCTTCCCTCCCTCCCTCCCTGCCTCCCTTCCTTCTTTTCTTCCCTCTTCCCTCCCTTCCTTCCTCCCTTCCATCTTTCCTCCCTCCCTCTCCCTTCTTTTCTTCCCTCTTCCCTCCCTTCCTTCCTCCCTCCCTTCCATCTTTCCTCCCTCCCTTCTTTCCTTCCCTCTTCCCTCCCTCCCTCCCTTCCATCTTTCCTCCCTCCCTCCCTTCTTTCCTTCTTTCCTTCTTTCCTTCCTTCCTTCCTTCCTTCCTTTCATCTCTCTCCCTCCCTCCCTCTTTGTACTAAGTTCAGAGGATTCACACCCCTTTCAAAGACACCGAGAGCTCTGTGTTTTTTTTCTGGATAAAATCTCTGCTGCTGGTTGTGTAGTTTTGCCTGCCGGTTTGTGCTTGTCTAGACTGGTGAGCAAGAGACGGCAGAGAGAGAGAGAGAAATCGGTGGGGGGTCTGGAAGTGGCCCAGCTGGACTTCTACAACCTGCCTGCTTTGGGAGAATCAGATCCAGGCCTTGTGGAAGAGAAAGAGACCGTATTACACACAGACACACACACACACACACACACACACACACACACACACACAAAGTGTTGCAGGCCAGCTGTGGCCCGATCCAAGCCAACCTGCTTGGCAAACCCCTTCGCGAAAGCTTTCTTGGCCCAGATGCCTCCTGGGACTTCATCCAGCCCGGCCTATTCTGGCAGCCTCCCTCTTGAATCTGGAAGGAAATAAAAGCTTTTTTCTCTTTCAACCTCCGTCCCAAACGTGGGAGCCAGCCCAACGAGCGGGGTTTGATGGCCGGGCGCCTTCGCCTCACCGTAGCCATCCATAATTTGGGTTTAATAGCAATAGCCATAGCGTTTAGACCAGAGGTCTTCAAATTTGGGAACTTTAAGACTTGTGGACTTCAACTCCCAGAATTCCTCAGCCAGCCATGATCCTGGCCTATCGTTTACCTCAGAGGCCTTCAAACTGGGCCACTTTAAGACTTGTGGACTTCAACTCCCAGAATTCCTCAGCCAGCCATGATCCTGGCCTATCGTTTACCTCAGAGGCCTTCAAACTGGGCCACTTTAAGACTTGTGGACTTCAACTCCCAGAATTCCTCAGCCAGCCATGATCCTGGCCTATCATTTACCTCAGAGGCCTTCAAACTTGGGAACTTTAAGACTTGTGGACTTCAACTCCCAGAATTCCTCAGCCAGCCATGATCCTGGCCTATCGTTTACCTCAGAGG
The DNA here is from genome assembly GCF_031021105.1 of Erythrolamprus reginae. Classification (NCBI taxonomy): domain Eukaryota; kingdom Metazoa; phylum Chordata; class Lepidosauria; order Squamata; family Dipsadidae; genus Erythrolamprus; species Erythrolamprus reginae. The sequence goes on from NC_091950.1 coordinate 13,470,908, forward strand.
CCTTCAAACTGGGCCACTTTAAGACTTGTGGACTTCAACTCCCAGAATTCCTCAGCCAGCCATGTTCCTTGCATAGCTGGCTAGAGAATTCTGGGAGTTGAAGTCCACAAGTCTTAAAGTTCCCAAGTTTGGAAACCCCTGGTTTAGACTTTTATACCGCTTCACAGTGCTTTTACAGCCCTCGCTAAGCGGTTTACAGAGAGTCAACCTCTTGCCTCCAACCATCCCAGCGACCGATGAAGTCCCACAGTCGGCCTTCTACATGTCCCATCAACTAGACAATGTCACGTGGCGAGACCTAGGGGAAGGGCCTTCCCTGTGGGGGCCCCGGTCCTCTGGAATCTAAACTAGATTTTTTTTTCATTCTGTAAGTTTTTATTTATTACTATCTAATATTTCTAGGCCTTTGCCTTTCAGTCAGCGCCAGGTAACTTTTTAACTCTGCGTATGCCACACAAATGCCACACCTGTGTGGGCACGCATATAATCTTTTTTTGTTACATGCCTCCTCGGAGAGGGGCGGCATACAAATCTAAATAATAATAATAATAATAATAATAATAATAATAATAATAATAATAATAATAATAATAATATAATGATAATGATGATAATAATAATAACAACAATAACAACAATAACAACAACAAACAACAACAAAACAACAACAACAATAATAATAATACATAACACACCAGACATCCTGATTGCGGAGAAAAAGAAAGTATGGATCATCCACATCGCAATCCCAGGGGACAGCAGAATTGAGGAGAAGCAGCTAGAGAAATTAGTGAAATACGAAGATCTAAAAATCGAGCTGCAACGACTCTGGCATAAGCCAGTGAAAGTGGTCCCAGTGGTCCTTGGCACGCTGGGCGCAATGCCAAAGGATCTCAGCGGACATTTGAAAACCATTGGAATTGACAAAATCTCCATCTGTCAATTGCAAAAGGCCGCTTTACTGGGATCGGCAAACATAATTCCCCGCTACATCATGCAGTCCTAGGTGCTTGGGAAGCGCCCGACTGGTGATGAAATACAAAATCCAGCATAGTGATCTCGTTTGCTGTGTTGTATTGACATAATAATAATAATTACTATTACTACTACTACTACTACTACTACTACTACTACTACTACTACTATTATTATTATTATTATTATTATTATTATTATTATTATTATTATTATTATTACACCCAGCTCTGATTTTATCATTGCAAAGGACTAATTCCATGTTTTTACCATCTCTCTCTCTCTCTCTCTCTTTTTTTTTGCTTCTCCAAAACTTTGAATAACTGGCTGCGTTCCAGGGAACCCACAAAGTCGGGTAAGTTTAACAAACTGTATCTATGATTGGATGAAACAAGGGGGCACTTTGGGGCAGTCCCCAAAGGGTTGATCCTCAGGTCAGCTAAGGCTGTACGAAGTTTGGTTTAGTGGTGAAGGCATCAGCCTAGAAACTGGGAGACCAGGAGAGCTAGTCCCGCCTTAGGCATGAAAGCCATCTGGGGGACTTTGGGCCAATCACCAGGAGGCGGCGAGTCCTAGTCCTGCCTTAGACACATAAGCTATCTGGGGGACATGTTGGGCCAATCATCAGGAGGCGGGGAGTTGTAGCCCCGCCTTAGGCATGAAAGAGAAGTGGGGGACTTTGGGCCAATCACCAGGAGGCAGAGAGTTCTAGTCCCGCCTTAGGCATGAAAGAGAGGTGCGTCCCTTTGGGCCAATCACCAGGAGGCGGGGAGTTCTAGTCCTGCCTTAGACACGGAAGCTCTCTGGGGGACATGTTGGGCCAATCACCAGGAGGCGGGGAGTTCTAGTCCCGCCTTAGGCACAGACGCTGTCTGAGAATTATTTGTATCGCAGAGTGATGGCGTTTGGAAAAAAACTGTCCATGTGTCTAGTTGTTCTGGTGTGCAGTGCTCTATAGCATCGCTTTGATTCTATAGTGTCTTCGGAGAGGGGAGGCATAAAAATCTAATAAATAATAATAATAATAATAATTAATAGTAATAATAATATTTATTTATTTTTATTTATTATTATTATTATTATTATTATTATTATTATTATTATTATTATTATTATTATGTATAGAGAAGTTGAAGCAATTTGTGTCCAGAATGTGAGATGTGTGTAAATATTTTCCCCGCCCTCTTTTTGATTCGTACAGTCTACAGGTCCTCAATGGAAGGCAGGTTGGCAGCCATTGTTTTTTCTGCAGTTCTGATTCTCCTCTGAAGTCTGTGTCTGTCTTGTTGGGTTGCAGAACCAAACCAGACAGTTATACAGGTGCCGATGACAGACTCAATGATTCCTCTGTAGCCCATCCATCTTAAAGTGGCCAAAGTTGAAAATTTTGTATTTTTATGAAAGCAACTTCCAGAATTCATCAGCCAGCACGCTGGACCGGTGGCAGGGTGGGAAGTAATCTTGTTATCAAATAATAGCTGCCATCTTATGGTTTGGAGCAAGAGATGGTCTGCAACCTTGTGAGCTTTTATGACTCGCAAGCTTCAATTCCTAGAATTCCTCAGCCAGCCATGATCCTGGCCTATTATTTACCTCAAGGGCCTTCAAACTTGGCCACTTTAAGACTTGTGGACTTCAACTCCCAGAATTCCTCAGCCAGCCATGATCCTCACATATCCTTTACTTCAGAGGCCTTCACATTTGGCCTCTTTAAGACTAGTGGACTTCAATTCCCAGAACTCCTCAGTCAGCCATGATCCCCGCATATCATTTATCTCAGAGGCCTTCAAACTTGGCCACTTTAAGACTTGCTGATTTCAACTCCCAGAATTCCTCAGCCAGCCACGATCCTGGCCTATCATTTACCTCAGAGGCCTTCAAACTGGGCCACTTTAAGTCTTGTGGACTTCAACTCCCAGAATTCCTCAGCCAGCCATGATCCTGGCCTATCATTTACCTCAGAGGCCTTCAAACTGGGCCACTTTAAGTCTTGTGGACTTCAACTCCCAGAATTCCTCAGCCAGCCATGATCCTCACATATCCTTTACTTCAGAGGCCTTCACATTTGGCCTCTTTAAGACTAGTGGACTTCAATTCCCAGAACTCCTCAGTCAGCCATGATCCCCGCATATCATTTATCTCAGAGGCCTTCAAACTTGGCCACTTTAAGACTTGCTGATTTCAACTCCCAGAATTCCTCAGCCAGCCACGATCCTGGCCTATCATTTACCTCAGAGGCCTTCAAACTGGGCCACTTTAAGTCTTGTGGACTTCAACTCCCAGAATTCCTCAGCCAGCCATGATCCTGGCCTATCATTTACCTCAGAGGCCTTCAAACTGGGCCACTTTAAGTCTTGTGGACTTCAACTCCCAGAATTCCTCAGCCAGCCATGATCCTGGCCTATCATTTACCTCAGAGGCCTTCAAACTGGGCCACTTTAAGACTTGTGGACTTCAACTCCCAGAACTCCTCAGCCAGCCATGATCCTGGCCTATCATTTACCTCAGAGGCCTTCAAACTGAGCCACTTTAAGACTTGTGGACTTCAACTCCCAGAATTCCTCAGCCAGCCATGATCCTGGCCTATCATTTACCTCAGAGGCCTTCAAACTGAGCCACTTTAAGACTTGTGGACTTCAACTCCCAGAATTCCTCAGCCAGCCACACTGAGGAGAATTCTGAGAATTGAAGTCCACAAGTTTTCAAAGTTGCCAAGGTCGAGAGCCCTGATTTGAAGCACCAGAAACAGACCTCTGTTTCCCCAACGGCTTCCATCTGTTCATTAATTTGCCACTTTCTCTGGAATCTACAGAGCAATTCCGTGTCTTCAGGGAGCACCCAAGGTGAAGAACGGCGTGAAGATGGTGGGGCAAAGGCCAAACTGCAGGACAAAGAAGAGGTAGGACGTTATGTGGGCGTTGAGTGTTTTTTCTTCTCCATTTTGCAGGAATTTTGTCCAGACGGAAGCGAGCGTCTGGCTCTAGCAGCCCTAAATAGCTAAGGATAGCATGGCCCAGCAGTTATAGCAAAACCTTCCCAAACCTGGTTAAATGATCGCAAATGGGGTAATAGCGCTTCCCTTTGAGAAATGAAAAGCCATTCCCTAGGGGACAATTTAAATAACAAGTAATTCTCAACTTATGACCGCAGTTAGGCCCAAAAGTTTCTGTTGCTAAGCAAAACTTTTGTTTAAGTCAGTCTTGCTGGGTGGCTGAGAAGGTTGCAAATGATGGTGACATGATCCAGGGATTTTCAGGTTTTTTTAATATTTAGGTCTGGAGCTCAAACTGTACTTCTGTACTTTTAGTGGAATTGGAAACTAATTTATTTCCTTCCATCCTTCCTTCCCATTCTCTCCCTCTTTCACTCCTTCCTCCCCCTCCCGCCCTCCCTTCCTCCCTCCGTCTCGCTTCCCTTCTTTCTTTCCTTCCTTTCCTCCCTCCCTCCTTTCTCCCTCCTTCCTTCTTCTCCCCTTCTTTCCTTCCTTCTTCCCTCTCTCCCTCCCTTCCCCTCTTCCTTTTACTTCCTTCCCTACATCCTTCCTTTTTTCCTCCTCCCTCCTTTCTCCTTCCTTCTCTCCCTCCTCCCTCCCTTTTCCTTCCTTCCTTCCCTCCCTCCCTTCTCCATCCATCCTTTTCCTCCTCCTCTTCTTTTCTTCCTTCTCTCCTTTCCTCCCTCCCTCCTTCTTCTCCCTTCTCTTCTTTCCTCCTCCCTCCCCCTCTTTCCTTTTCCTTCCTTCTTCTCCCTTCTCTTCTCTTCTCTTCTTTCCTTCCTTGCTTCCCTCCCTTCTTTCTCCGTCCATCCTTCCTTCTTCTCTTCATTCCTTGCTTCCCTTCCTCCCCCCTTCTTTCTCCATTCTTCCTTCTCTTCTTTCCTTCCTGCCTCCCTCTTCCTTTTCCTTCCTTCCTTCCCTCCCTCCCTTCTCCATCCTTCCTTTTCCTCCTCCTCTTCTTTTCTTCCTTCTCTCTTTTCCTCCCTCCCTCCTTCCTTCTTCTCTTCTTTCCTCCTCCCTCCCTCCCCTCTTTCCTTTTCCTTCCTTCCTTCCTTCCTTCTTCTCCCTTCTCTTCTTTCCTTCCTTCCTTCCCTCCCTTCTTTCTCCATCCTTCCTTCTTCTCTTCTTTCCTTCCTTCCTCCCTCCCTCTCTTTCCTTTTCATTTTCCTTCCTTCCTTCCCCATTTCCCCCCCTCCCCCCCGCTGTCTTGCAGGAAAGCGAGGCGGAGAAGAGCGATTGCAACCTGGTTGTGGACGAGGTACGTGGGGTGGCAACAATTCTGCCCTGAGTCCCCTAGGGAGTCGGGCGGCACAGAAATATAATTAAATATATAAATAAATCCCATTCCGTGGGAAGCTTCGGATGGTGCTGCAGGCAGGAGCAGCTCTCGGGAGGTTTTCGCGCTCAATTATGCAGGAGCTTCAAAGCTGCTGGATTCCTGGCGGTTTCTCCATCCATCCAGGCCGCTGTTGCACTTTCCCCTTTTTAAAAACGTCTTAATTACACTCCGGGCTCATTCCGGGGGTCAGGCCAGCCGCTTCCTTCTGACTTGTGGCAAGATGAAAAGCCGTGGGTCTCTGACCTCGCTCGGCCCTATGGCTCCCTCGGTGCATTTCCCCCCCCTCTTTATATCCCCGCAGAAGAAAGCCTTTGCATTCCTCCCACCTCGCTTGGGGAAGAAACGCAAATGAGCATGTTTTCATCTGGATTTTCCTTCCTTGCTGCCAGCCGGTGCCCCACAAAATACCCACTTTGTGCAACATCTGGAATCTGCCCGGTTTGGGGGTCCAACCAAGCCACACACACCTGACCTAAACCCAAGGATGGAACTGAAACGCGTCGCGAAATAAACATTAAAATTTTGGTTTGAAAACTCTGCCTGAAAATAGGACGTGGGGGGGGGGGGGGCAAAAAACCCAGCACCTCGATCTTCACATTCTCCTTTTTTTAAAATCCTCCTCTCCCTTCCTCACGGTCACTCTCTTCCTTTGAGTTATATATACAGTGGTGCCTCTACTTACCAACTTAATTCATTCCATGACCAGGGTCTTAAGTAGAAAAGTTTGTAAGAAGGAGCAATTTTTCCCATAGAAATCAATGTAAAAGCAAATAATGTGTGCGCTTGGGGAAACCACAGGGAGGATGGAGGCCCTGTTTCCTCCCAGGAGATTCCTAGAGAGGCCCCACAGAGGCTTCTCCCCACCTATTCCGGCCCTGTTTCCTCCCAGGAGATTCCTAAAAAGGCCCCACAGAGGCTTCTCCCCGCCTTGTTCAGCCCTGTTTCCTCCCAGCAGATTCCTAGAGAAGCCCCACGGAGGCTTCTCCCCGCCTTTTCCGACCTTGTTTCGTCCCAGGAGATTCCTAGAGAGGCCCCACAGAGGCTTCTCCCCGCCTTTTCCGGCCCTGTTTCCTCCCAGGAGATTCCTATAGAGGCCCCACAGAGGCTTCTCCCCGCCTTTTCCAGCCCTGTTTCCTCCCAGGAGACTCCTAGAGAGGCCCACGGAGGCTTCCCACTGCCTTTTCCGGTTACAGTTTCGGAGGCTCAGGTTTGTAAGTGGAAAATGGTTCTTAAGAAGAAGCAAAAAAATCTTGAGCACCCGGTTCTTATCTAGAAAAGTTTGTAAGTAGAGGCGTTCTTAGGTAGAGGTACCACTATATATATATACCACTGTATATACATATATACATACCCGGTGAGGGTATTGCTAGCTGATGAGGCCAGAACAAGGCCAAAATAGATCTATCCCAGTCTCCCTTAATTTTCAAATTCAGCAAAAACATGTGAGACACGCGCGCACACACATTTATATATTTGTTTGATTTACACAATCTGTTTTATATGTGTTGTGCAAACTGGGAGGATTGTATGCAGTTCAGGCAGCTGTGATTTTAAAAGTTCATGGGAAAATTTGCCGCACTAGCAATAACGTTTAGACTTATATACTGCTTTTATAGCCCTCTCTAAGCGGCAGTGATGGGCTGCCAAATTTTTTTACTGCCACACTGTGGGCGTGGTTTATTTTGTGGGTGTGGCTTGACGGTCATGTGTCTGGGTAGGAGTGGTTTGCCAGCCATATGATGTGGGAGTGGTTTTGCAATCATGTGACCGGCGGGTGGCTTAAAGGTCATGTGACTGGGTGGCAGTGGCTTACCGACCAAGATAAATTTTCAAATAGGAGGGAGTCAAGCTATTTTTCCCAAGGCACCTGAAGGCCAGACAAGGAATAATGGAAACTGATCAAGGAGAGAAATTCAACCTAGAAGTCAGGATGAATTTTCGGATAGTGAGAACAAATCATCAGCAAAAAGATACTGACAAAATTGAATGGGTCCAAAGACGGGCTACAAGAATGGTGGAAGGTCTTAAGCATAAAACGTATCAGGAAAGACTTCATGAACTCCATCTGTATAGTCTGGAGGACAGAAGGGAAAGGGGGGACATGATCGAAACATTTAAATATGTTAAAGGGTTAAATAAGGTCCAGGAGGGAAGTGTTTTTAATAAGAAAGTGAACACAAGAACAAGGGGGCACAATCTGAAGTTACTTGGGGGAAAGATCAGAAGCAACGTGAGAAAATATTATTTGACTGAAAGAGTAGTAGATCCTTGGAACAAACTTCCAGCAGATGTGGTTGGTAAATCCACAGGAACTGAATTTAAACACGCCCGGGATAAACATAGATCCATCCGAAGATAAAATACAGGAAATAGCATAAGGGCAGACCAGATGGACCATGAGGTCTTTTTCTGCCGTCAGTCTTCTATGTTTCTATGTTTCTATCAACCCATGGAACAGATGTTGCCTTCAGAGGTTGTGGAGCTTTATCACTGGAGGCTTTCAAGACATGACTTGGAGGGCCATCCATCAGAAATGGCATAGGGCAGTAATGGCGAACCTTTTTTTCCTTGCGGGCTGAAAGAGAGTGGGCGCGTGCTATCACACATGCGTGAGTGACCACACACATAACTCAATACCTGGGGAGGGCAAAAACAGCTTTCTCCACCCCCTGGAGGCCCTCTTGATGCTGGAAATAGCCTGTTTCCCAACTTCTACTAGGCCCACTAGGCTCATGTTTTGCCCTCCCTAGGCTGCAACGGTTTTCCTGGAGCCAGGGGAGGGTAAAAACACTCTCCCCCATCCTGCCAGAGCCTCTCTGGAAGCCAAAAACGCCCTCCCAAAGCCTCTGAGCCAAAAATCAGCTGACCGGCACACACATGCACATTGGAGCTGAGCTAGAGTAAACAGCTCGTGTGCCAGTAGATATGGCTCCATGTGCCATAGGTTCACCATCACTAGTGTAGGACCTCCTGCTTGGACACTGGGTTGGGCTAGATTTTTGGGCATGTTCAGTTTTGTCAATATCCTTTTGTAGATGAGATCTCCAGAACTGGACACAGTATTATTCCAAATGTGGTCTCACCAGCGCTCTATACAGCAGGATCATAATCTCCCTCTTCCTGCTCCTTATACCTCTAGCTATGCAACCAAGCATTCTACTTTAGTGGCCATTTGAAATTGCAACAGCACTGGCTAAGGCGGCGTAACCATGAGTCCTAGCGCTTAATAATAATAATAATAATAATAATAATAATAATAATAATAATAATAAATTTATTGTCATTGTCAAAAACAACAAATTGTCATTGGCAACGAAAGTCGTGTGACACCCAGAGACCAGTCCCACCATACATAAAATCAGAATAGGTAAATTTAAAAATAGAATAAAAAATAGAATAAATGTCCCACCCACTACAAATTCCCCACGCTGAACCTCTCAACCATCTACATGACAAACCGAGTAATATTGTCCAACAGTTCACTGATGGTGACCCTTTAGTTCGTTGTTAAGTGCGAGTATAGCTCTGGGATAAAAACTATTCAGGAAACGTGTGGTCCAAGTTCTAGTTGTTCTATATCTTCTGCCAGAAGGCAACAATTCAAAGAGATTGTAAGCAGGATGAGAAGAGTCTTTGAGAATAGTAAGCACCTTCCTAGAACAGCGAGATGTGAAGATGTCATCCAGGGCGGGTAGCTGGAGCCCAATGATGTTTAATCGTTGCCGTATCCCCCAGGGTCAGGTGATCGCCGTTTGCGACCTTCCCAAGCCAGTTTCTGACGAGGAAAGTCAATGGGCGGAAGCCGGATTCACTTAACGGCCACGTGATCCACTTAACCCACTGCAGCAGCTCGCTTAACGACCCTGGCAAAAATGATGATGAAAATCAGGCGCGACTCCCTTACCAAACACCTTATTTAAAAAGGCAAATTCCGGTCCCAATTGCCGTGAGTTGAGGACTATCCGTAGTGGAAGCTACAATTAACAATTGTTGATTGCTAGCTAATTAATTACCTTAATTAAGACATTAATTCCACTGGATAATTGCAAACAATTAAACCAGTGGAACAGCTTGCCTTTCAGAAGTTGTGGGTGCTTCATCACCGGAGGTTTTCGAGAAGAGATTGGACAGCCGTTTGTCTCAAATTGTAATAGGGCAGTGACGGTGAACCTTTCCCCCCCCCCTCAGGTGCCAAAAGCACATGCGCGCGAGTGTCCACACCCATAATTCAATCTCTGAGGAGGGCAAAAACGGCTTTGCTCCCTCCCGGAGGCCGAAAATAGCCCATTTCCTGACATAGTGGGCGCAGTAGGCCTGGTTTTTGGCCTCCGCTTCCCTAGAGCCTGGGGAGAGTAAAAATGCTCCCCCCACCCCTCCGAGCCCCCCCAGAAGTCGAAAACATCCTCCCAAAGCCTTCGTGTGAGCTGAAAATCAGCTGGCGGGCAAGCACATGCGCACTGGAGCTAAGCTAGGGCAATGGCTTGCGGCAGGCAGCTATCAGTGCCATCAATAGCGGGCTCCTACCGGTAGGGTTGAGGACGCTGCACCAGTAGTAACAGTTGAGCTGTGCCCGCAGTTTCGCATCTCCGCTGTGCGCATGTGTGCATCCCAGCGAGATTTTTCTGAGCACGCGCAGAAGCAAAAAACCCCATTCAAATCTCACATGAGTATGCATTGCCTCGTGAGATTTTGTTTCCTGTGCATGCGCAGAAGCAAACTCTCGCTGGGATGCGCATGAACACTGGTGATGTGAAGCTGCACGCACAGCGCACCAGTAGTGTCAACCCCGCGCCTGCGTGCCATAGGTTCACCATTACTGTAATAGTCCACTAGTTACACTATTGTAAGTCCTGCAGCTCCGAATCCACGGAGAGGGGTGGCATGCAAATCTAATAAATTATTATTATTATTATTATTATTATTATTATTATTAATAATAATAATAATAATAATAAAATAACAACAACAACAACAATAATAATAATAATAATAGGGGCTTCTGCTTGAGCAAAAGGTTGGACTAGAAGACCTCCAAGGTCCCTTCAAGCTCTATTCTGATTGATTGTATTGTGTAGTGCAAGGGTAGGCAAAGTTGGCTCTTGTGGACTTCAACTCCCAGAATTCCTGGGCCAACCATGCTAGCTCAGGCATTCTGGGAATTGAAGTCCTCATGTCATAGAAGAGCCAACTTTGCCTACCCCTGATGTAAAGGGCTACAATAGGCAAGAACAGACCAGCATAGCTACAGCAGCATTTATTGACTGAAAACTGGAACTGAGGTAAATTCCTGTAATTTATACTTACGGCCCACAGGCCCTTAACCAATCATAATCCTGGAAAAAGCCCACCAAAATATGAATGTTCTATGTTTCCCGCCAAAACAGTTGGAGTTAACAGTTAGGGTCATCTAAAGGTTAGCTTCACTTTAGCTGGGCTGAACATAACTATATATATTCAATACATAACAGTTTGATTGAATTTTACACTAAGCAAGCAAGCAATGTTGAGTCTGCAGAGAAGGGCAGTATAGGAATGAAATAAATAAATTTTGTGATCCTGCTGTACAGAGCGTTGGTGAGACCACATTTGGAATACTGTGTTCAGTTCTGGAGGCCTCACCTACAAAAAGATATTGACAAAATTGAACGGGTCCAAAGACGGGCTACAAGAATGGTGGAAGGTCTTAAGCATAAAACGTATCAGGAAAGACTTCATGAACTCCATCTGTAGAGTCTGGAGGACAGAAGGGAAAGGGGGGACATGATTGAAACATTTAAATACATTAAAGGGTTAAATAAGGTACAGGAGGGAAGTGTTTTTAATAGGAAAGTGAACCCAAGAACAAGGGGGCACAATCTGAGATTAGTTAAGGGAAAGATCAGAAGCAACATGAGAAAATATTTTACTGAAAGAGTAGTAGATGCTTGGAACAAACTTCCAGCAGACGTGGTTGTTAAATCCTCAGTAACTGAATTTAAACATGCCTGGGATAAACATATATCCATCCGAAGATAAAATACAGGAAATAATATAAGGACAGATTAGATGGACCATGAGGTCTTTTTCGGCCGTCAACCTTCTATGTTTCCATCTTTCTAATATTACACTAGATTTTATCTGAGGTTTCTTTCTATCCATGATTCAGTTGGCATTGGGGTTAACCTCTTTTCCGGATATACACAATTCATGAACCAGCCCCTCAAAAAACCAGGTTTTAACCAGATCCAGCCAAGCCACCAAAAAGCCAGACCTCAATCTGCATTCAAAGCAACTAACGGATCATGCAGTTCCCAGCTCTTGAATCTAACGTGGTTAAATGCACCTGTGGGAACATAGCTAGTGGATAACCATTGGTCACCACAATCCTTTTTCTTCTGAAAAGGTGAGGAAAACCCAGCAGCGATAGGTTGGACTCCGGATTCTCTCTCGGGAGTAACGGCACGGAAACGGTTTGGAATTTGGAATTTCTGCAGGGGAAAAAAAAGGATAGGAAAGTAATGTGGGTTTTGCATTCCGCAGAAGTGTGTCCAAAGCCCGTTCGCGGCTCCCGAGAGAATCCGGAATGATTGAAACCAAGAGGAAGGAAACCATAATATCGGCACTAAAGCAGAAATCTCGGGTTGGCTGGGAAGAGAGAGAGGCAGCTGACACCAGAAATGTCTTGCTGGAGGTTTTCTTAAGTGCCCGGGGTGGAAAATAAAATGTGTTGCTTGTGGGTGGATGGCTTGTGGAATCCCAGGACGGGTTTAATTAATATCTCCTGGAAAACGGGAAAAACAGGCTGGGAGGAATGCAGGTGTGTTTAAGAAATACGTTAATATGTTTTAAATATGTTAAAGGGTTCAATAAGGTTCAGGAGGGGGGAGTCTTTTGAATAAGAAGGTGGAACACAAGAACAAGGGGGCACAGTCTGAGGTTAGTTGGGGGAAAGATCAGAAGCAACGTGAGAAAACATTATTTTACTGAAAGAGTGGTAGATGCGTGGAACAAACTTCCAGCAGGCGTGGTTGATAAATCCACAGGAACTGAATTTATTATTATTATTATTAATTATTTATTAGATTTGTATGTCGCCCCTCTCCGAAGACTCGGGGCGGCTCACAACAATAGTAAAAACAGTGTCAAAGAACAAATCTAATATTAAAAAGAAACACATATAAAACCCCATCATTTAAAACCAAACAACGCATACATACCAATCATAAAATATAAAAGCCTAGGGAGGTGTCTCAGTTCCCCCATGCCTGGCGATATAGGTGGGTCTTGAGTAATTTACGAAAGACAAGGAGGGTGGGAGAAGTTCTGATCTCCAGGGGGAGTTGATTCCAGAGGGCCGGGGCCGCCACAGAGAAGGCTCTTCCTCTGGGATAAACATAGATGGATCTATGTTTAGAGAAGGCTTTTCCCCTGGAATAAACATAGATGGATCTATGTTTATCCCAAGCCTGGGATAAACATAGATCCATCCTAAGGTAAAATACAGGTAATAGTATAAGGGCAGACCTGATGGACCAGGAGGTCTTTTTCTGCCGTCCATCTTCTATGTTTCTATGTTTCTTAAATTGGAATTAAAGGGCCTTCTGTCATAATTAGAGAGGGGCATATAAAGCATAGGTAGCCTTTCGATTTACAACAGTTCGCTTAGTGACCGTTGCAAAAAAGTGATTTATATCCATTTTTTGGCTGTTGTGGCAACCACGGGGGTGGGGGGTGGGTTGTTGTCATGTGATTTACATCTGGGCGCCTGTCAGCTGGTTCATATTTATGTCGGTTGCAGTGTCCTGGGGTCATGTGACACCCCCCCCCCCCGTTTTCCTGGCCAAGCAAAGACAATGAGGAAGCCTAGATTCACTTAATGATGGTATTACCAATCTAAGAACTGCAGGGATCACACACTTAACACAATTGGCGAGAAAAGTCGTAACGTGCGTCAAAACTCACTTAATGAATGTTTTGCTTAGCAAAAATATATTTTGGGCTCAGTTGTGGTTGTAAGTTGAGGATTCCCTTCATCTCAATGCCCAAATCTCTCTCTCTTTCTCTCTCTCATTTTCTCCCTTTCTTTCACTCTGTCTTTCTCTTTCTCTCTCACACACTTTTTTCTCTGTCCTGCTCTCTCCGTCTCTCCCTGTCTTTCTTTCTCTCTCTCATTCTTTTTATCTCCCTCTCTCTTTTCTCTCATTCTTTCTCTCTCCCTCTCTTTTTCTCTCACTGTTTTTCTTTCGCTCTCTTTCTATCTCCCTCTCCCTCTCTCTCTCACCCTTTCTCTCTCTTTTTGTCTCATTCTCTTTTTGCCACCCTCTCTTTCTTGCCCTCTCCCTCTTTTTTCTCTCGTTCTCTCCCTCCCTCTCTCCCTCTTTTTCTTTCATTCTCTTTCTCTCCCTGCCCCCTCTATCTTTCTTTCCCTTTTTCTCTTTTTGTCTCTCTTTCTCCCACCCCTCTTTCTCTCCCTCCCTCTTTTTTCTCTCATTCTCTTCCTCTCCCTCCCCCCCTCTCCTTTTTCTTTCATTCTCTTTCTCTCTCCTTCTCCCTCCCCTCTTTCTCTTTCCCTCTTTCTCTTTCCCTCCCTCTCTTTCTCTCCCTCTTTTTGTCTCTTTCTCCCACCCCCTCTTTCTTTCCCTCTTTTTTCTCTTGTTCGCTTCCTCTCCCTCCCCCTCTCTCTCCTTTTTCTTTCATTCTCTTTCTCTCTCCTTCTCCCTCCCCTCTCTCTCTTTCTCTTTCCATCCCTCTCTTCCTCTTCCTCTTTGTCTCTTTCTCCCACCCCCTCTTTCTCTCCCTCTTTTGTATCTGGTTCTCTTCCTCTCCCTCCATCTCTATCTCTTTTTCTTTCATTCTCTTTCTCTCTCCCTTTCCCATCCTTCTCTCTCTTTTAGAGGATTTTTTCCCCCTGCAAAAGAGGCTTCTGGTTTTCCACCTCATTTTGGGGGCACTTCAGAATTCCTTTCAACCCTCTCAAATTCCTTGACTGGATGTTGTTGTGGAGGGAGGGGGTGAAGAGAGATTTCTTTCGCTCTGACAACCTAGCCCCCCCAAACCCCCCCCCCCCGCAGCTGTTCCCGTTTCCCCAGGGATTCCCTGCCAGGGTCTTTCCACAGGGCTACACGGAACAGTGGGAGGCTGCAGAGAGCGGGAGAAAGGAAGGTGGTGGGAAATGAGGGGTTTTTTTTCACACACCACCCCTCGCCCACCTCTCTCCCTCCCTTTTGCTTTTCTTTCCTTCCTTCCCCTTTCCTCTTTGCCCCTCCTCTTTCCCCTTCTTTTCTTCCCCTTCTTTCCTTCTTTCCTTCCTTCCTTTCCTCTTCCCTCCCTCTCTTTCTGTCTCTTTCTCTCGCACGCTTTCTTCTCTCCCTTCCTTTTGCTTTTCTTTCCTTCCTTCCCCTTTCCTCTTCTTCCTTCCTCTTTTCCCCTTTCCTTCTTTCTTTCCTTCTTTCTTTATTTCCTTCCCCCTCCTTCCTCCCCTCTTCCCCCTTCCCCTTTTCTTTCCATTTCCCCTTCTTTTCTTCCCCTTCTTTCCTTCTTTCCTTTCCTCTTCCCCCTCTTTCTATCTCTTTCTCTCTCTCGCTTTCTTCTCTCCCTTCCTTTTACTTTACTTTTCTTTCTTCCCCTTTTCTCTTCCTTCCTCTTTTCCTTTTTCCTTCTTCTTTCTTTGTTTCCTTCCCCCTTTCCCCTTCCTTCCTTCTTCCCACCCTCCTTCCCTCTCCTTTTTCTTTCCCTTTCCCTTTCCCCTTCTTTTCTTCGCCTTCTTTCCTTCTTTCTTTCCTTCCTTTATTCTTCCCCTTCTTTTTCTATCTTTCTCTCTCGCTTTCTTCTCTCTCTCCCTTTTGCTTTTCTTTCCTTCCTTTCTTCCCATTCCCTCTTCTTCCTTCTCCTTTTCCTTTCCCCCTTTTCCTCCTTCCTTCCTCACCTCCTCCTTCCCTTTCCCCTTCTTTTTGTCTCCCTCCCACCCTCTCTTTCTGTCTCCTTTTCTCTCCCTTTCTTCTCTCCATCCCTTTTGCTTTGCTTTCCTTCCTTTCTTCCACTCTCCTCTTCTTCCCTCACCCTTTCCTGTCCCATTCTTTCCTTTTTTCCTTCCTTTCCCACTTTCTCTTTCTCCTTTCCTCCTCCCTCCCCTCCTCCCTCCCCTTTCCCTTCTTTTCTTCCCCTTCCTTTTTTCCCTCCCTCTCTTTCTGTCTGTTTCTCTCTCACACTTTCTTCTCTCCCTCTCTTTTGCTTTTCTTTCATTCCTTTCTTTCCCTCCCTCTTTCCTCTTCTTCCTTCCCATTTTCCTTTCCCCTTCTTCCCTGTCTTCCCTTCCTCCCCTCCTCCCAATCCTTTCCCTTCCTTCCTCCCTTCCCTTCCCTCCTCCCTCCCTTTCTCTTTCCCCTTCTTTTCTTCCCCTTCCTTCTTTCCTCCCTCCCTCTCTTTCTGTTTCTCTCTCACACTTTCTTCTCTCCCTCTCTTTTGCTTTTCTTTCATTCCTTTCTTTCCCTCCCTCTTTCCTCTTCTTCCTTCCCATTTTCCTTTCCCCTTCTTCCCTGTCTTCCCTTCCTCCCCTCCTTCCAATCCTTTCCCTTCCTTCCTCCCTTCCCTTCCCTCCTCCCTCCCTTTCTCTTTCCCCTTCTTTTCTTCCCCTTCCTTCTTTCCTCCCTCCCTCTCTGTCTGTTTCTCTCTCACACTTTCTTCTCTCCCTCTCTTTTGCTTTTCTTTCATTCCTTTCTTTCCCTCCCTCTTTCCTCTTCTTCCTTCCCATTTTCCTTTCCCCTCCTCCCTTCCAATCCTTTCCCTCCCTCCTCCCCTCCCTCCCTTTCCCTTTCCCCTTCTTTTCTTCCCCTTCCTTCTTTCCTTCTTTCTTTCCTTCCTCCCTCTCTTCCTGTCTCTTTCTCTCTTGCCTTCTTCTCTCCCTCCCTCCACCAAATTTGAATGAGAAACAGCAGGGAGAAAAGGCAAATAAATCTCCCTGCAGGCAGGGCACCTTAAAAAAAGAAAATAACCACCCATCACCACTCCACCATCTCTCAGGCTGCTCTGGTTTGAGCCTCCTCCTGCCCCGCCTGCTTTCTAAAATTGTTCTGCTTCATGTGGCTTTTTCCCCTCCCCTCCCACCAGTTGAAAGCATTCTTGGCTTTTATTTTCCTTGGCACCAGCAGAGACGGCACATGGTTGAGTTCCCTTTTTCTCTGTTTACACTGACGGCAAGGAAGAAAGACAAAAGCCGCCAACGTGCTCGGGCCTTTCACACATTCCCCAGAAGTGAAGTCAACCTTCCGATGGTTGGGGGCAGATCGGCAGATGTTCGTATTCAACTCTGCAGAAGTTCCAGAAGATCCCCAGGAATTGTAGAGATTAGAATCCGACACCTAGGCAGGGTACCACTCGGGGAGAGGCTGGATTTGGTTTTGCATATCCTAGATCAGTGTTTGCCAACCTTGGCCACTTGAAGATATCTGGACTTCAACTCCCAGAATTCCCCAGCCAGCATTCGCTGGCTGGGGAATTCTGGGAGTTGAAGTCCAGATATCTTCAAGTGGCCAAGGTTGGCAAACACTGTCCTAGATAAGATACTTTGCTAGAAGAGCCCTCCACTCCTCCACTCACAACAGAATACCCTACACAACTAGACTTACAATCCCAGGTTTAGAATGCATAGAACTACGTCGCCTTAAACAGGACCTAAGCATAGCCCATAAAATCATCTGCTACAACGTCCTTCCTGTCAACGACTACTTCAGCTTCAACCGCAACAACACACGAGGACACCACAGATACAAACTTAAAGTAAACTGCTGGCTGCAGGAAATACAACTTTTATTCTTGATCATCAAGAATACAAGAGTTAGGGAAATGAGTGTTCCCTCGATTTTCGCGGGGGATGCGTTCCGAGACCGCCCGCGAAAATCGAATTTCCGCGAAGTAGAGATGCGGAAGTAAATACACTATTATTGGCTATGAACAGTGTCACAAGCCTTCCCTTAACACTTTAAACCCCTAAATTACAATTTCCCATTCCCCTAGCAACCATTTAGATCATTACCATGTTTATCTATTAAAGTTTATTAAAAAAAAATTTAATTAAAGGTGGATGAAAGTTTGGCGATGACATATGACGTCATCGGGCAGGAAAAACTGTAGTACAGTGATCCCTCGATTATCGCGAGGGTTCCGTTCCAAGACCCCTCGCGATAATCGATTTTTCGCGATGTAGGGTTGCGGAAGTAAAAACACCATCTGTGCATGCGCGCCCTTTTTTCATGGCCGCGCATGCGCAGATGGTGGAGTTTGCGTGGGCGGCGGGGAAGACCCAGGGAAGGTTCCTTCGGCCGCCCAGCAGCTGATCTGCTCGGCAGCGCAGCAGCAGCGAGCAGACGAAGATCGGGGTTTCCCCACCGCCCACGCAAAGGGGAAACCCCGATTTGGCTCCTCGCTGCGCTGCCGAGCAGATCAGCTGCTGGGCGGCCGAAGGAACCTTCCCTGGGTCTACCTCGCTGATGCCCCCGCTCGCCCCGCCCGCCCGCCGCCCGCCCGCCGCCCGCCGCCCGCCAGCAAGAGGGGGAGAGATAGAGAAAGAGAGAGAAGGAAAGAAAGAGATGAGAGAGGGAGGAAGAGAGTGTGAGAGAGGAAGAAGCAAGATAGAGAAAGATAGAGAGAAAGGAAGATGAGAAAGGAAGGAAGAGAGTGACGTCATCGGGTGGGAAAAATCGCGATATAGCGTTTCGTGAAGAACAAGATCGCGAAAATCGAGGGATCACTGTATAGAGGAAAAAAACTGCAAAGTATTTTTTAATTAATATTTTTGAAAAACCGTGGTACAGTATAGGCTTTTCGCGAAGTTCGAACCCGCGAAAATCGAGGGAACACTGTATTACATAAGTGGTATTACACACCCGTTCAACTTGAACACTTTCAGCAGAACATTAAAGGTATCTGTCGGCATGGGTGCCAAGATAAAGGAGTGTTTATGCATAAGCTCTGGGAATGCCCAGTGGTGCAGAATTTTTGGCAAAAAGTGCAAGAGGATATTAATAGGATATTAAATATAAGATGGACGATTATTAAGGAAATGGCAGTATTAGTAAAGAGTAGTGAGATGGGAGAATACAGAGAAATAAAACAAGCAGCGATAGAAAGCGCTCAGTAATAGTCTTGGGGTGGAAAGACGCGACAAATGGACAATGCAAAATTGGTATAGGTATATGGTGGACCACATTCAATTCGAGCTTATGGATTAAAAGATGAATTCGATTAATGAAACTGATTTGCAACAGCTGATGGAGCGATGGGACAAGGTAAGACGATATATGGCGAGTAGGATCCGAGACCAGGCTATAAGAAACAAGTTGGAATCACTCTATAATATGTAAAGAAATATTTCACTCTTGGGTTTAAATGATTTATACAAAAAATACCCCCAACTGGTGGTGGGGTACGATCGATTGTCTGGTGGTGGGATCACTGAGCACATGTTATATGTTATATGTTGTGTGTGTGTTTTACATTATAAAAATCAATAAAAATATTAATTAAAAAAAAAGGAAATACAACTTTAGTAACCGAGTAGTTGACTCTACCTGACTCATCACCTAACCCCCAAAACTTTAGCCTTAGACTTTCCACTGTTGACCTCTCCCGATTCCTAAGAGGTCAGTAAGGGGCGTGCATAAGTGCACCAGAGTGCCTCCTGTCCCCTGTCCTAATGTTCCTCTCTTAGTAATATCATGTATATCATTTTACCTATCTCTCAGTATCTCTGTCTGTATCAATGATCTCCAACGTTGGCAATTTTAAGACTTGTGGACTTCAATTCCCAGAATTCCCCAACCAGCAAAGCTGGCTGGGGAATTCTGGGAGTTGAAGTCCTCCAGGCTTAAGGTTTGCCAAGGTTGCAGACCCCTAATGGCTCAATCGAATCTTTTTTGTTTTTAAATCTTTATGGGGGTCCCTATTGTGCCGAATGTCTCGACCAAACTGAAGGCATGAAACCTTTTATTTCCCCCCACTTCCAGGACCTTCCTTCGGAGCCCGGGAGCCCCCTTTGCCCCTCAGCTGCCCAACTCCTGCCCAGCCAAAGGGGCTTTACGAACAGTCCAGTCTCGCTGGCATCCAGCTGCAGCCCCACACCCCTCAAAGGCAAAGACCCGAATTTGGTAAGTGGAAGGGTGGTTGTAACTCATGGGCAGGGTCTACACATGATACCCCTCCTCCTTGAACGGATAGATGATTTACCTTTTTTAGCATAGAAATGTAGAAACATAGAAGATTGACGGCAGAGAAAGACCTCCTGGTCCATCTAATCTGCCCTTACATTATTTCCTGTATTTTATCTTAGGATGGATATATGTTTATCCCAGGCATGTTTAAATTCAGTTACTGTGGATTTACCAACCACGTTTGCTGGAAGTTTGTTCCAAGGATCTACTACTCTTTCAGTCAAATAATATTTTCTCATGTTGCTTCTGATCTTTCCCCCAACTAACTTCAGATTGTGTCCCCTTGTTCTTGTGTTCACTTTCCTATTAATAACACTTCCCTCCTGAAACTTATTGAACCCTTTAATATATTTAAATGTTTCGATCATGTCCCTCCTTTCCCTTGACATACGCCTAGCTGTTATGATTTATGTATGGTTTGTGTGGATTGTATGATTGTTGAATTTGTAGGTGTATTGCTTGTTGTGAGCCGCTCCGAGTCCTCGGAGAGGGGCGGCATACAAATCTAATTAATAATAATAATAATAATAATAATAATAATAATAATAATAATATTACGATTATTATTATTATTATTATTATTATTATTATTATTATTATTATTAATGTCCTCCAGATCAGTGTTTCCCAACCTTGGCAACTTGAAGATATCTGAACTTCAACTCCCAGAATTCCCCAGCCAGCATTTGCTGGCTGGGGAATTCTGGGAATTGAAGTCCAAATATCTTCAAGTTGCCAAGGTTGGGAAACACTGCTCCAGACTATACAGATTGAATAGCAATACGCTTAGACCAGGGGTAGGCAAAGTTGGCTCTTCTATGACATGTGGACTTCAACTCCCAGAATTCCTGAGCTAGCATGATTGGCTCAGGAATTCTGGGAGTTGAAGTCCACAAGTCATAGAAGAGCCAACTTTGCCTACCCCTGGCTTAGATTTATATACCGCTTTATAGGGCTTTACAACTCTCTCTAAGAGGTTTACAGAGTCAGCCTCTTGCCCCCAACAATCTGAGTCCTCATTTTATTGACCTTGGAAGGATGGAAGGCTGAGTCAACCTTGAGCTGGTCAGGATTAAACTATTGGCACTGGGCAATACATTAGCCTTTCTGTGCAGGGAGAGAGAACTAGAGAGAGAGAGAAAGAGATTGTAGATAGACAGAAGATAGATAGATTGTGAAAGAGAGAGGGGGGGAGAGAGGAAGAGATTGTAGATGGACATAAAATGGATTAAATGAAAGATACACGGGGAGAAGGGGAGAGAGCGAGAGCGATTGTAGATAGACAGAAGATAGACATTACATCCAGATGGGTTTTCAGCCTCCGTCCACACAAACTCCCTGGATAAATAAACCAGATAGGATTGAGAGATTCTCAGCCTTGTCAAGAATCCAAACACGGAAACTGAAAAAAAATAAAATAAATGTGAATATTGCAGAGAAATGAAAAGGGGCAGCTGGCAAAATGGGGGAGACTCAGACAGCAGACAGACAACATCTGGGCTGTGAAGATGCTGTTTGCAATTCCTTGCCGCTGGTGACACCGGTTGCTAGGCTGCCTCTCTGCCTGTTTTTCCATTTTTCTTCGCTCCCCTCCCCTGTTTCCCCCCTCCCCTCCGGCTCTGCTGGGCTTGCAGTGCCCCCCTCCTCAAAAGCCGGGGAGCTCCGTTAATTAGCAGCCCACCGAGGGCTTTGAATTCCAGGGAGGATTTTAATGTATAATTAATTGCTATTAGAGCAGGCGTGGAGAAGGGAGGGGAGGGGGAGGGCTGGCCAAGGAATCTGTGTGTTATTTTGTGAGAAAGGGAAAGAGAGAGAGAAAAGAGAGAGAGAAAGCTAGAGAGAGAAAGAGAGAGATGTACAGAAAGAGAGGGAGAGAAAGAGAGAGCGAAGAGAAAGTGTGGGAGAGAAAGAGTGAGGAGAGAGAAAGAGAGAGAATGAAAGAGACAAAGAGCAAGATAGAGAAAGAGACAGAAAGAGAGAAGGAGAGAAAGAGAAGAGAAAAAGAGAGAAAGACACATCAAGAGAAAGAGAGGGAGGAAAGAGAAAGAAAAGAGAGAAAAAGGTAGAGAAAGAAAAAGATGTGCAGAAAGAGAGGGAGAGAAAGAGAGATCGGAGAGAAAGAGTGAGGAGAAAGAGAGAGAGAGAAAGAGAATGAAAGAGACAAAGAGCAAGAACTAGAAAGAGGGAGGGAAAGAAAGAAAAGAGAAAAAGAGAGAAACAGAGAGAGAAAGAGAGAGGGTGGGAAAGCGAAAGAGAAAAGAGAGAAAAAGCTAGAGAGAGAGAAAGAGAGAGAAAGAGATGTGCAGAAACAGGGAGAGAAAGAGAGAGCGAAGAGAGTGAGGAGAAAGCGAGAGAAAAAGAGGGAAAGACGCATAGAAAGAGAGGGGGGAAGAGAAAGAGAAAAGAGAGAGAGAAAAGCTAGAGAGAGAAAGAAAGAGATATATACAGAAAGAGTGGAAGAGAAAGAGAGAACAAAGAGAAAGAATGGGAGAGTGAGAGCAAGGAAAAAGAGAGGGAGAGAAAGCGAGAGAGAAAGATATATGGTATACAGAAAGAGAGACGGAGAGAAAGAGTGGGAGAGAAAGGGAGCGAAGAGAAAAAAAGAGAAAGACAATGAAAGAGGCTGTGAGAGAGAAAGAGAGGAAGAGAAAGAGAAGAGAAAAAGAGAGAGAGAGAGAGAGAGAGAGTGGAGGGAAAGAGTGGGAGAGACAGAGAGAATGAAAGAGAGAAAGAGAAAGAGAGAGGAAGATACGGAAAGAGAGAGAGGGAGAGAAAGAGAGAGCAAAGAAAAAGAATGGGAGAGAAAGGGAGTGCAAAGAAAGAAAAAGAGAGAATGAAAGATGCAAAGAGAAAGAGAGACAGAAAGAAAGAGAAAGGGAGAGAAAGCGAGATAAGAGAGAAAGAGAGAAAATACATAAATACACACAAACACACACACACACACACACACAGAGATTTTACCAGACCATCTGGGCTGACTTGGAGAATAAAAGGGAGAAAAACTAGAAGAAAATTGGGATCAATTTTGCAGCCCTCTTCCCCCCTCCCCACTTAATTTCTTATTTTGTAGCCTGGGAGAACCCCCTCTCTCCTTTTTCCAGAATTGCTCACCCCCCCCCCCTTTCTTGATGGATACAATCTGTGTCAAGATTCAGTCGCTTTGTTGCCTTCTAGCTCCTATCACTATTCAATTATTCAACTTGCCCAACGGAAAAAGGGGAGGAATTGGGTGGAATGTGTGGAGAGGAGACGGAATGCCAAGACTTCGTCAAGGTCACTCCTGCAGGTTCTCAATGCAGAATTGGGACAGTTCCCATAACAAAACCAGCAAACAAAAAGTTTTATTATTGGATCACGTGAGAAGGGCTTGCGTGGGGTCCTCGAACCTGGCTCAAAGTTCCTCCAGGGAAGGCGGTCAACGTCCTCCAATTCCAAAGCCCCCTCATGGGGGAGCAACCCCACCCAAGTCCGCAGCCTCTCCTTCCAGAAGAAGCCTCTTGCATAGAAGTGAAATGCCTTCAAAAGAAAAAAAACACACCAGAAAGTCCAGTTGCTACTTGGAAAAACAAAAAAGGCCCTTTAGGACAGACAAACCGTAACCTGGATGACTGACAATCTCTATAGATACAATCTCTACAATTTGGGATGATCACCCTTGGAAGGATGTGGGCGAAGGAACGGATTTGCAGAGAGAAAAATTGAAGATTACAAGAACAATTTGCACCACTCAGGTGACCCTGAAGACACAGATAAACCTGCAAACGGCCTCAATGACACTTTAGAAAGAAACATAGAAACACAGAAGATTGGCAGCAGAAGAAGACCTCCTGGTCCATCTAGTCTGCCCTTATACTATTTCCTGTATTTTCTCTTAGGATGGATCTATGTTTAAATTCAGTCCCTGTGGATTTACCAACCACGTCTGCCGCAACAGAAACAGAACGTACAGTTGGATGTGTGGAGTCTGTCACAACACTTCAAGTTCTAAGCACATAGCGTTTATGAGTTTCCTATATACTTCTCTACTGTCCTCACTCTGTAGGGACTTTCTACCTGAGGCACTGCAGCCACGGAACCAAACAGCGATGCAGTTTGTTAAAACATTCTTGATCGTGGCTCTGTGCACAGTGGCCAGCTCAGAAGGAGAAAGATGTGCACTCGTCATCCAAAGGTGAAGGCGATATTAGAGTGGAAAACCCCACGAAACCGCAAAGCCACCACATTTCCGGCCAGGCTGTTCATCCTGGCCGCAAAAAGCTCTGAGGTGCTAAAAATGGGAAGAGGAGGGATAAAGCCAAAACTGACCAGCCTCTTAATTGAATTAGAAACATAGAAACATAGAAGTCTGACGGCAGAAAAAGACCCCATGGTCCATCTAGTCTGCCCTTATACTATTTTCTGTATTTTATCTTAGGATGGATATATGTTTATCCCAGGCATGTTTAAATTCAGTTACTGTGGATTTATCTACCACGTCTGCTGGAAGTTTGTTCCAAGGATCTACTACTCTTTCAGTAAAATAATATTTTCTCATGTTGCTTTTGATCTTTCCCCCAACTAACCTCAGATTGTGTCCCCTTGTTCTTGTGTTCACTTTCCTATGAAAAACACTTCCCTCCTGGACCTTATTTAACCCTTTAATATATTTAAATGTTTCGATCATGTCCCCCCTTTTCCTTCTGTCCTCCAGACTATACAGATTGAGTTCATTAAGTCTTTCCTGATACGCTTTATACTTAAGACCTTCCACCATTCTTGTAGCCCGTCTTTGGACCCGTTCAATTTTGTCAATATCTTTTTGTAGGTGAGGTCTCCAGAACTGAACACTGTATTCCAAATGTGGTCTCACCAGCATTCTATATAGCGGGATCATAATCTCCCTCTTCCTGCTTGTTATACCTCTAGCTATGCAGCCAAGCATCCTACTTGCTTTCCCTACTGCCTGACTGCACTGTTCACCCATTTTGAGACTGTCAGAAATCACTACGCCTAAATCCTTTTCTTTTGAAGTATTTGCTAACACAGAACTGCCAATACAATAGTCAGATTGAGGATTCCTTTTCCCCAAGTGCATTATTTTACATTTGGAAACATTAAACTGCAGTTTCCATTGCTTTGACTATTTATCTAGTAAAGCTAAATCATTTACCATATTGCCGACGCCTCCAGGAATATCAACCCTATTGCACACTTTAGAGTCATCGGCAAATAGGCAAACCTTCCCTACCAGACCTTCCCCTATGTCACTCACAAACATATTAAAAAGAATAGGACCCAGAACAGACCCTTGTGGCACACCGCTTGTAACCTGACTCTGCTCAGAATACTCACCATTCACAACAACCCTCTGGTGTCTATGCTTCAGCCAGCTGCAAATCCATTGAACTATCCAGGGATTAAGTCCAATCTTCACTAATTTATCTATCAGCTCTTTATGTGGAACCGTATCAAAGGCTTTGCTGAAGTCCAGGTAGGCAATATCCACGGCACCACCTTCATCCAACACCTTTGTGACATAGTCAAAGAAATCAATGAGATTAGTCTGACATGATTTGCCTTCAGTAAAGCCATGCTGATTTGGGTCCAATAATTTATTGTTTTTTAGGTGCTGATTTATCCTCTTTTTCAGTAGAGTCTCCATCATTTTAACGACAACTGATGTCAAGCTAACTGGCCTGTAGTTACCAGCTTCTTCTCTACTGCCCTTCTTGTGGATAGGCACAACACTTGCCATTCTCCAATCCTCAGGAACATCTCCTGTTAACAAGGATTGGTTAAACAAATCAGTCAGGGGGGTAGCAATGACAGATCTGAGTTCTTTAAGAACTCTGGGGTGGATGCCATCTGGACCCATTGCCTTATTTATCTTTAATCGTTCAAGTTCTTCTAAGACATCGGCTTCTAAGATCACTGGAGCTGAATCCGTACAGTTGGAGGCAATGCTATATCCCTCTATAGTATTATTTTGTAAGGTGTCTTTTGAGAAAACTGAACAGAAGTAGCTATTGAAATGGTCAGCGATCTCCTTATTCCCATTAATGCATGTATTTTTCCCGGTACTAAGCTTCGTGATGCCGCAGTTTTTCTTCTTCTTATCACTAATATATCTGAAGAAGGTTTTATCCCCCTTCTTTAGAGATTTGGCAATTTCTTCCTCTTTTGAGGCTTTAGCAGCATATATTATCTGTTTCGCCTCCTTCTGTCTCATTTTATACACCTCCCTATCAGCTATACTTCCAGACTCTTTATACCTCCTATAGGCAGCCTTTTTTTCATTGACTATAGTCCTTACATCATTGCTAAACCATAGCAGTTTCTTCTTCCTTTTACCTTTAGTTATTTGTCTTACATACAGTCCAGTGGCTTTTAAGATGGCCTTTTTAAATACAGTCCACTGGGTGCTCGCTCCTGCCATTTTATCCCTCCCCTTTAATTCATTATCTAAATATTCCCCCATTGCATTAAAATTTGTTTTTCTGAAATCCAATACTTTGGTTGCATTATAGGATTGCTCACAATGAGTTTTTACATCAAACCACAAACATAGATGGTCACTGCAACCTAAATTTTCTCCCACCTTGACATCTGAAACCCAATTCCCATTCGTAAAAACTAAATCTAGAATATTCTCCCCTCTAGTTGGTGTCTTAACCAGCTGTGCCAGAGCTGCTCCTGTAAAGGCCTCTACTATATTCTTACTTTTGCATGTAAGGGCACTGGGGATATTCCAGTCAACATCAGGCATGTTGAAATCACCCATAACCACAATATCTCCCTTTACTGCCATTTGGGTAATTTCATCCACCATCTTGTTGTCATATTCCTCAGATTGCCCTGGAGGCCTATAGATCACCCCAATTCTAATGACAGAACCGTCTTTATTTTGCATGCAAATCCAGAGGGTCACTAGATCTTGACATGTATTTTGAATTAGTGTTGTTTTTAGAGTTTCTTTAACATAAATGGCTACTCCACCTCCCCTTCTCTCTATTCTATCCTTCCTATACAGTGTATATCCTGGTATGGATATTTCCCATTCATTAGAATCCTTAAACCATGTCTCAGTTATGGCAACCAGGTCCAAATTATCTCTAGATATTATGGCCATTAATTCACAGAGCTTGTTGCTCAAGCTTCGAGCATTCGTGCACATTACACGAAGAACATTATTTTCATTATTAGTTTGCCCCTTATCATCAACAACTACATCTATTTTATTTGCAGCTCCCTTTTCATAAGCTTCCAAAAACTGCTTTATCCTCATTGGTCGGGGACAGAAATCACCCACATCAGGTACATCTCTGTCCCCTTTACCTAGTTTAAATGCCTGTCCAAAAAAGTTCTGAATTCCTCACCGAGTACCTGGGTACCTCTGTATGATGGATGCAAACCATCCCTCTTAAACAACTCCCTATTAGACCACCTACTGACATCATGACTTACATAGCCAAAACCTTCAGCTTTACACCACTGCTTTAACCACACATTAAACTCTATGATACACGTTGTTTTATCCTCTTGGCCACAAACCGGTAACACCTCTGAGAAAGTCACTGAATCTGCTATTTTACCCAGCTCCACACTTAGACATTGAAAATCTCTTTTTACTACATTGACATTTCTCTGGGACAAATCATTTGTGCCAAGATGCACCACCACATCAATGTTATTACCTTTACTCACAGCCTTGACAATTATGGCAGTCAGTGTTCCCTCTAATTTTTTGGGGGGGTGGGTGGGCGGAAAAGTATAGTGTTTAAGCGGCAGTCCCTTTGGGACTGGGCGGCACAGAAATAATAAATAAATAAATAAATAAATAAATAAACAAACAAACAAACAAACAAAAAATAAAATAAAAAAACCACCCTGTTTTGCCTCAGAGAATTTCAAAATAAAATACTGTACTGTGTGTCTATAAGAGTGAACTCATAATAGGGCAACTCTATCAATATCAAAATGCCACTTAAATAGTTGAGCTAGTTTCAAACTAGATTTTGATTTTCTTTCTCTCTTCCTTACTCCCATTTTTTTTCTTTCTCTTTTCCTTCCTCTCTTTTTTCTATCTGTTTCTCTCTCTTCCTCTCTTCTTCTCTCTCTCCTTCCCTCTTGGCTTCTGGGCAGGTTTGGAAAACTCTGAGTTGATGATGATTTTTAAGTGAGCGATTGCTCACTGCTCAGCTTAGAGGGAACTATGATGGCAGTGATGGCCAACTTTTTTGCCATCGTGTTGCCCAAAATGCACACATATGTGCAACAGCGCATGCAGATGCCGGCACCCATAATGCAATGCGTGGCTTCCCCTGCACATGTGTGTTGAGATATTCATGAACTGGAAGACTCATGTGAATAGGCGTAGCAACTCAGTCATCCAATAGGAGTTAAAGACTTCTGAGTCTGTGCAGAGAATCGAAACTGAAAACTCAAGCTTAAGGATGGGCAGTGGCTCAGTCCACTCTGCCCTCTCAGCCCACTCTGTGCTTGTCTGCTCTGCTGAAATGAAACGAATACTCCTGCTTGAAATCCCACAATTCAACGAGTTGCCAAATTTGGAAAACACGATCGCTGAGGAATTCTGGGAGTTGAAGTCCACACGTTGATTGGGGAATTCTGCAAGGTGAAGTCCACAATTTGGGCTAACAGTGCTGGGAGTTGAAGTCCATCAACACTGGCTGAGGAATTCTGGGAATTTTAAGTCCACAAATGCTGGCTTGGGGAATTCTGGGAGTCAAAACCCCCACATCCTGTTTCCGAAAGTGACCAATGAGATAATTCAATCAGGATATAAAGGTAAGACACCCTCCCCCCTCCATGATCTGTCCCATTCAGATAGACTACTATAGGTCCTGGAGGTTCCATCAAACAAACTGATCAAACTTTTTGGACGCGCTTCGGTATTTCAATTAAATCCTTTCTTTCCAGAATGAAACCAATCCAGTTCCTTGCAAATCCACCAGCTTGTCTCCAGTCTCGGAAATACTCACCCCCCGACCGGGCCCGAGTTATGTGCCTCAGATTGCCACCACCGACGTGATCAGTGAGTCGTTGATTTAATTTCCCGGTTTCTGCTTCAGTAGTTTCTGGTAGATCAATCTTGTTGTTTGCCAAGGTCGTCTGAATAATGCTGGCATTTGTTGTACCCCGAGCTGGGTAAATTTGGGGGTGCTCACTCCCTTCCAAATGCTTCCTCCTTCCAGCCCCTGGTATTGGGGGCAGCGGTGAAATGCTCCTGGTTCACTCGTGCCTGTCGGTCAACGGAGAGCCGGTTGCAAAGGGAGTGTGAGGCTCCACCAGTTTATGGCAGTGTCCGGCGATCCCCTTTTTGCGACCTTCTGACAAGCAACGCCAACAGGGAAGCCAGATTCGCTTAACGGCGGAGGTTATTGTCCAAACTGCTGCAATGATGAACATGTATGATTTTAAAAAAAGGTTGTAAAACAGGGCAAAATTCACTTAACAACATTGTCGCTTATCAATGGAAATTTTGAGGCTCAATTGTGGTCGTAAATAGAAGATTGCCTGTATTCTAAATAAATAAATAAATAATAGTAAATGAATAAATAAAATAAATAAAATAATCCTGTTGAGCTAAAAAAAACAAACCTCTTTTTTCTTCTCTCCCTCTCTCTCTCTCCCTCTCTCTCTCTGTCTCTCCCTCTCTCTCCCTCTCTCCCTCTCCCTCTCTCTCCTCTCCCTCTCCATCTCTCTCCCTCTCTCTCTCCCTCTCTCTCTCTCTCTCTCCCTCTCTCCCTCTCTCCCTCTCTCAAACAGCCTTGCGGAGTCCACTCAATTCTTTCGCCGGCCATTTTGCGTCGTCTTTTGAGGCAATGCCTCACGCTGCCCTGAACAATGAATTGGCTGTGCCAAGTTCCTACATCAGCATCCATCTTTCTGCAGGGCCCGCAGGCTACGGGCGGTCTCCTTTGGTGAGCATCGGGGCAGCCTTGAAAAACTGGGTTTACGTTAACTAAAATAAGCTAAAAATGTATATACAGTATCTCTGATTGAAATTCTGAATGAGAAGGGGATGTAAATATTTATTTTATTTATTTTATTTTATTTATTTATTTATTTTGTCCAATACCTAATACACATTGAAGAGAATAGATATGTAATAATATAAATAAAGAAAAGAATAGAAGAAAAGATATAAAAGTGTAGGTGAACATATTTGAAAGGAAGAAAAGATAAATGAGATAAGGAGAGACAATTGGACAGGGGATGGAAGGCCCACTGGTACACTTATGCACGCCCCTTACTGACCTCTAAGGAACCTGCAGAGGTCAATCATGGATAGTCTAAAGGTAAAGTGTTGGGGGTTAGGGGTTGACACTACTGAGTCAGGTAATGAGTTCCATGCTTCGACAACTTGGTTGTTGAAGACATATTTTTTACAGTCAAGTTTGGAGCAGTTAATATTAAGTTTGAATCTGTTGCATACTCTTGTGTTGTTGCGATTGAAGCTGAAGTAGTCATTGACAGGTAGAACGTTGCAGCATATGATCTTGTGGGCATTACTTAAATCGTGTTTTAGGCGACGTAGTTCTAAGCTTTCTAGACCTAGGATTGATAGTCTGCTTTCGTAGGATATTCTGTTTCGAGTGGAGGAGTGAAGGGCTCTTCTGGTGAAGTATCTTTGGACATTTTCAAGGGTGTTGATGTCCGAGATGTGGTATGGGTTCCAGACAGATGAACTGTATTCAAGGATGGGTCTGGCAAAAGTTTTGTAGGCCCTGGTGAGTAGTGTGAGATTGCCAGAGCAGAAGCTGCGTAGGTGGCGATATTGTTGCAGTGGGCTTTAGCACTTAGGTCATTTGATATTAGTATTCCAAGGTCTTTTACTGAGTGGGGGTTGGCTGTATGTTTTATTTATGTCTGGTTTTTTCTCTTTTTTTATTTCTCTTTCTTGTTCCTTTTTGTCTTTCCTTTTTCTGTTTTGTTTTTAATTTTTTTTAGTATTTATAATGTCTATACAAATTTATTGAATGTTTAATGTTGTTGTTGCTGTTTAGTGTTTTGTGTTTTTTTTTAATTTAAAAAGAAAAACTGGGTTTTTAAAAGGGACGGAGATATTGAAACCCAGATCGGTCAAATTATCTGACCATCATTCCACCTGTGAGAAGAAAAAAGGGTCAGTGACCATCTCCCAGTCCAGAGGTAGCAGAATGTCCCAGAATAATGTACTTAAAAACAGGGTTGGACATTTTAAGACATCTGGACTTTAACTGGACTTCAACTCCCAGAATTCCCAGAACTCCGTCGTCTCCGTTCCGACTTAATTACAGTTCATAAAATCATATACCAAAATGTCCTACCTGTTAACGACTACTTCACCTTCAACCGCAACAACACACGAGCACGAAATCGATTTAAACTTAATGTCAACCGCTCCAAACTTGACTGCAAAAAATACGACTTCAGCAACAGAGTAATCAACGCCTGGAATGCACTACCTGACTCTGTGGTTTCTACTCCTAACCCCAAAACCTTTAACCTTAGACTATCTACAATTGACCTCTCCCCATTTCTAAGAGGTCTGTAAGGGGCGTGCATAAGCACACCACTGTG
Organism: Erythrolamprus reginae; assembly: GCF_031021105.1. Taxonomy (NCBI): domain Eukaryota; kingdom Metazoa; phylum Chordata; class Lepidosauria; order Squamata; family Dipsadidae; genus Erythrolamprus; species Erythrolamprus reginae. Next base: position 13,501,962 of record NC_091950.1, read on the forward strand.
CCTACTGTCCCTGTCCTATTGTCTACTTTTTATCATTACTTATCTAATGTTTTATACGTACAAATTATCACCCTATAATTGTTTGACAAATAAATAAATGAAAATAAATAAAATAAATAAAATTCCCCAACCAGCCTAGGCATGGAGTGAATGAATGACCAAATATAACAGATTTTTTTCCAGTTTTGGTTGGTTCTTTGTCGACATATACAATTTTTGTATATTTTGCCATACTTGGTCTGTATTTCAGTCTCAAAGCTGAGTGTTAAAACTGGAAAGCTTCCAAATTGAAAACAGATCTTCCTCCCGAGTCCCAGTTGATCCCTGATTCCTTCTTTGGTTTCCACAGGTGGCTTTTGAATCTCACCCACATTTGCGGGCGTCGACCCCCTCGGCTTCCCTCCCCGCTATTCCTGGCAGCAAACCGTAAGTGGGGATACCTGATCGGGAGTGGGGGGGAAATGTGATTTTACTCAGTGATTGTAAGCCTGGGCAGCATTTTAGGTAGAAACATAGAAACATAGAAGACTGACTGCAGAAAAAGACCTCATGGTCCATCTAGTCTGCCCTTATACTATTTCTTGTGTTTTATATTAGGATGGATATATGTTTATCCCAAGCATGTTTAAATTCAGTTACTGTGGATTTACCAACCGCGTCTGCTGGAAGTTTGTTCCAAGCATCTACTACTCTTTCAGTGAAATAATATTTCCTCACGTTGCTTTTGATCTTTCCCCCAACTAACTTCAGATTGTGTCCCCTTGTTCTTGTGTTCACTTTCCTATTAAAAACACTTCCCTCCTGAACCTTATTTAACCCTTTAACATATTTAAATGTTTCGATCATATCCCCCCTTTTCCTTCTGTCCTCCAGACCAGTGTTTCCAACCTTGGCAACTTGAAGATATCTGGACTTCAACTCCCAGAATTCTCCAGCCAGCATTTGCTAGCTGGGGAATTCTGGAAGTTGAAGTCCAAATATCTTCAAGTTGCCAAGGTTGGGAAACACTGCTCCAGACTATACAGATTGAGTTCATTAAGTCTTTCCTGATACGTTTTATGCTTAAGACCTTCCACCATTCTTGTAGCCCGTCTTTGGACCCGTTCAATTTTGTCAATATCTTTTTGGAGGTGAGGTCTCCAGAACTTAACACAGTATTATTCCAAATGTGGTCTCACCAGCGCTCTATATAAGGGGATCACAATCTCCCTCTTCCTGCTTGTTATACCTCTAGCTATGTAGCCAAGCATCCTACTTGTTTTTCCTACTGCCTGACCACACTGCTCACCCATTTTGAGACTGTCAGAAATCACTACCCCTAAATCCTTCTCTTCTAAAGTTTTTGCTAACACAGAACTGCCAATAGAAGACTCAGATTGAGGATTCCTTTTCCCCAAGTGCATTATTTTACATTTGGAAACATTAAACTGAAGTTTCCATTGCTTTGACCATTTATCTAGTAAAGCTAAATCATTTACCATATTACAGACCCCTCCTGGAATATCAACCCTATTGCACACTTTAGAGTCATCGGCAAATAGGCAAACCTTCCCTACCAAACCTTCCCCTATGTCACTCACAAACATATTAAAAAGAATAGGACCCAGAACAGACCTTTTATTTACTTCCTTCTGTAAATATTTCCACCCGTTAGTAGAATCTGAGATCAAGCTACAAGGAATAAATTGGAATCACTTGAGTTAAAATGGTATATACAAATGCCCCCATTTTGGTGGAGGTGTGCGAATGTTTGTCTGGTGGTGGGCACCAATCACTGAGCACTTGTATGTTTGTTTTATATTCTATATTTTAAAATCAATTAAATTTTTTTTAAAAAAATGTAAAGATTTCCATCTTACCTATTTTCCATCTTGCCCAGAGGCGTGACAGTTTACCGCCAATAAAATCCAAAAAGAGACATTCAAACATTAAAATAATTATGTATAAATAAATAAATAAATAAATAAATAAATAAATAAAGCCTGAATGATAAATTATTTAAGTATATATGAAATTATAGGTTAATTTTCCAATGACAAAAATAAATGTTACCCATTTATATAGTGAAGTAGAAATATATATTTGACACAGATTACTGTATAATGTATAGTGCCTTTAAAATTTATATCTGTACATATTTTGGATTTGTTTAATTTTGTTTAATTTTGAATTATATTTTTTATTTATTTATTTTCTTTAACTTTTTTTTGTGTCTATAGTTGTGTTTTCTTTTTTTAAAAGTGGAAAATTAATAAAGAATATTTAAATAGAAAGAAATAATAACATAACTGTTCTGTCTGGATCGAGCAATGATCAGAAATAAACCAGACAGGTGCAGATGACAGATTCAATGATGCTTCTGCAGAATCAGTAGGGAAGCCAGATTCACTTAACAACCATGTTTCTAATTTAACGATTGCCATGATTCATTTAACAACTGTGGCAAGAAAGTTCATAAAACAGGGCAAAGTTCGCTTAGCAACCTAAAACATGGGCTCAATGATGGTTGTATGTCTGAGGACCAGCTTGTGGTAGTGGTTAATTCCCCGATCCACCCAGGGCCTACTCCTTCCACGTCAGCGCTGATGGGCAGATGCAGCCGGTGCCCTTCCCTCCCGACGCCCTGATCGGCTCCGGCATCCCCCGCCACGCCCGCCAGCTCCACACGCTCTCCCACGGCGAGGTGGTCTGCGCCGTCACCATCAGCAACTCCACCCAGCACGTCTACACGGGGGGCAAAGGCTGCGTCAAGGTCTGGGACGTGGGCCAGCCGGGCACCAAGACCCCCGTGGCGCAGCTGGACTGCCTGGTACGTAACACACAGAAGTCCTCTTTTTACGACGGTTCGGAAATCAGAGACTTTGACGTTTTGAAGCCACCTGCGTGCGTGCAAGCTTTGTGTGTGAGCAAAGCATGTGCGGAAGTGGCGCACGTGTGTGCTCATATTGTTGGTGCTGGGCAAACTAGTAGATAAATTATGTGAATTCCACCTCTGCCTCGAATAGAATAGAATAGAGAATAGAATAGAATAGAATAGAGAATAGAGAGAGAATAGTGATTAGAGATTAGAGATTAGAGAATAGAGAATATAATAGAATAGAACAGAGAATAGAATAGAATTGAGAATAGAATAGAATAGAATCGAGAATAGAATAGAATAGAATCGAGAATAGAATAGAATCAAGAATATAATAGGAGAATAGAATAGAGAATATAATAGAATAGAGAATAGAGAATATAATAGAATAGAGAATATAATAGAATAGAGAATAGAATAGAATAGAATTCTTTATTGGCCAAGTGTAATTGGACACACAAGGAATTTGTCTTTGATGCAGATGCTCTCAGTGTATATAAAAGAAAAGAGACATTGGTCAAGAATCATGACAAATGTGTTCCCTTCCAAAAACCTTGCCATGTTTCTAGTCCTTAACAGTGTAAAGATATTCTGAACAATGTTATTTGAGAGATGCTGAGGTTTAGGATGGTGAGAAGCTAGGCTGTGGGGTTTATATACTGTAACTTTCCACCTCTCTCTCTCCCCCCCTCCCCCCAGAACCGAGATAATTACATCCGATCCTGCAAGCTTCTTCCCGACAGCCGCAGCCTCATTGTTGGGGGCGAGGCCAGCACCTTGTCCATCTGGGATTTGGCAGCCCCCACGCCCCGGATCAAGGCCGAGCTGACCTCCTCTGCCCCGGCCTGCTACGCCCTGGCCATCAGCCCCGATGCCAAAGTCTGCTTCTCCTGCAGCAGCGACGGCAACATCTTGGTCTGGGATTTGCAGAACCAAACCATGGTTAGGTGAGCGTGAGCCATGATGTCTAACCTGGTTATCTCCCCAGATAATTTTAGACGCTTGGTGGTGGGATTGTCAGTTGTGAATGCCGAGGAGGGGACGCAGGCAGCCTTGCCGGTAGGTCCTCGACTTATAGCCATTCATTTAGCGATCATCCAAAGTTATGATGATGCTGAAAAAAGTGAGTTGAAGTCCAGATATCTTCAAGTCGCCAAGGTTGGGAAACACTGGAGGACTGAAGGCATGATCGAAACATTGAAATATGTTAAAGGGTTAAATAAGGTTCAGGAGGGAAGTGTTTTTAATAGGAAAGTGAACACAAGAACAAGGGGACACAATCTGAAGTTAGTTGGGGGAAAGATGAGAAGCAATGTGAGAAAATATTATTTGACTGAAAGAGTAGTAGATGCATGGAACTTCCTGCAGACGTGGTTGGTAAATCCACAGGAACTGAATTTAAACATGCCTGGGATAAGCATAGATCCATCCTAAGATAAAATGCAGGAAATAGTATAAGGGCAGACTAGATGGACCATGAGGTCTTTTTCTGCCATCAATCTTCTGTGTTTCTATGAAAATAAATGAGAGGAGTTCTTGCTGGTTTCTGCCTCCCTTTGCAGGCAGTTCCAGGGTCACACGGACGGGGCCAGCTGCATCGATATCTCCAATTATGGCACCAAACTTTGGACCGGCGGTTTGGACAACACCGTCCGGTGCTGGGACCTCCGCGAAGGCCGGCAGCTTCAGCAACACGACTTCACCTCGCAGGTCAGCTGGGAAAGAGGTGGAGGCTTTGGATGGACAGCCTTTGAGTGGGTGGGGTCTCCGGTAGCAACCAATCAGCCCTGGGCAGGGGTGGGATCTTGGCACAGCGATATCGGACAAGTGGGTGATCCTCAGTTAGCGATGCCAATGGGACCAGCAACTCCGTCACTAAGTGGAAAATCACGTGACTTCCATGGGTTTAACCATTTCACTTCCCATTTGGTGGCGAAGTCTTTAACCAAGGCATTATGCGACACCTCCCCAGCCAGTGATGGTCTCCTACAGGTACGGTCAGATACGCAGAACCGGTAGAAAAATTTTGAATATTTTTTCTTTTTTTCCCTTCTGGACTCTGGATGTTTTTCCGATCGCAGTAAATGAGGTTGAATGTGTATAATTTTAGAAGAGCTGGGCGTGCATATGTGTGTAAATACACATACAGTTTATATAGTAGTGAATGTATATTTTTGGGTGCCTGTGTCTAATATGTATATATATATATATACAGTATATACTGCTCAATAAAATAAAGGGAAGACTCCAAGAACCCATCCTAGATCTGAATGAATGAAATATTCTCATGGAATATTTTGTTCTGTACAAAGTTGAATGTGCACAACAGCAGGTGAAATGGATTGTCAATCAGTGTTGCTTCCTAAGTGGACAGTTTGATTTCACAGAAATTTGATTTACCTGGAGTTATATTGTGTTGTTTCAGTGTTCCCTTTATTTTTTTGCAGCAGTATACATAGAATTAAAGAGTATATTTGGGGTGTTCAGTCATAGTAAATAGAGAGGGAAATTGTGTCTCTTTGAGGCGAGGCCAGGCACCCCAATCCTAACCCTTGACGTGAGTGACCTCAAGTTTATTTATTTATTTATTGTATTTATATGCCGTTCACTCCAAATGGAATCTGAGTGGCTAAAGTTGTCCACCTTTAAGCCAGTCACATGCCCTCTAAGCTGCCACCACCGGTCACATGATTGTCAAGCCACTCCCAGCTGGTCACATGGCCGGCAAGCCACACCCACAAAACAAGCGCACACCCACAGCCTGGTAGTAAAAAAAATTGCAGCCATTCACTGCTCCACACCCCAAAATTGCCAATTTTGTTTCCGCATTCTTCACGCGTTGGGTTTATCGGCAGCTCTGTTGTGAAGCTGTGTTTCATAGTAGTGCGACGTCCCACGTTTGCTGAAGAAGGCGGTCGGTAAGGGAGGACCGCTGTATCGTTATGGATGGTCCTCATTTAAGGACAGTCATCGGGACTGGGAGCTCTCTTGTTAAGTGAGGCAGTTGTAGGTTGAAAAAAAATCATGTGACCATGCAGTACGTTGATGACTGTTCTGCCAGTTGTAACTGCACTGGGCGGTGTGCACACGCGCCCTGGATATCGGGAGGCCTGTTTCCCAGCACATGTAAGCGTGCCACAGAGCTGCTCTTCCGGTTTTTGGTGCTCCTGTGCGTGTGAAGACCAGCTGGCTGACATGTGCACACTGGAACCTGGAAGAGCCACAGCCGATAGCTGGTGTGCCCAGACAAGTGACTTTGCATGCCACTTCCGGCATGTGTGCCATAGGTTCACTCTCATGGACCATCACGGTGAACCTATGGCACCATCTCCTTCTGTTAACTTCGTAGGCATGAGGACTAGAATCTTTGGATGTGAATTTTGCTTTTATGTATTTCACATGCACCATCCTGGCCCTCAAATATTTTCCCTCCCTCCCTTCTTTTTTCTACTTTCTTTTCTCCTTTTTCCTTCCTTCCTTCCTTCTCTCTCTCCTTCCTTTCTTCCCTCCCTCCTTCTCTTTCTTTCTTTCTTTTTCTTTCTTTCTCTCTTTCCTTCCTTCCTTCTCTCTCTCATTCTCCCTCTCTCCTTCCTTTCTTCCTTCCCTCCCTCCTTCTTTTTTCTTTCTTTCTCTCTCTTTCCTTCCTTCCTCCTTCCTTCCTTCTTTTCTTTCTTTCTCTCTCCCTCCTTCCTTCCTTCCTTCATTTCCCTCCCTTATTCCTTCCCTCCTTCCTTCCTTGCTTTCCTCCCTCGCTCTCCCCCTCCTTCCTTCCTTCCTTCCCACCCATCTTCCTCCTTTCCCTCCAGATCTTCTCCCTGGGCTACTGCCCCACGGGAGAGTGGCTGGCCGTCGGGATGGAGAGCAGCCACGTGGAAATCCTCCATGTGACCAAATCGGAGAAGTACCAGCTGCACCTCCACGAGAGCTGCGTCCTCTCCCTGAAGTTCGCTTCCTGTGGTAGGTTGTGTGGGTAAGAAAGACGAGGCAGCTGGTGGAGCCCCAGACATCCTTACTAGTCCCATCTGTCATCACCCTGGCTGCATTCACACAACCCCCTCACCGTATTTTCCGGAGTATAAGACGCACCTTTTCCCTCCCTAAAAGAGGCTGATAATTTGGGTGCGTTTTATACTCTGAATGTAGCTTTTTTTCCAGCCCTAATTAGCTGCTAACGATCTTCCCAGCTCTTGCAGGCTCTTTCCTTTTTTCTCCCTATGAAGAATGTTTTCCAAGCCCTAAGTCTTTGCAGGGTTTTTTTCATTGCTCTGACTTGCTCCAAATAACTTTCTTTCCAGCCCTAACCAGGTGCTAACGATGTTCCCAGCTCTTACAGGCATGCAGGCTCTTTCATTGTTACGCTCTGCAAATAAGGTTTTCCAAGCCCTAAGTCTTTGCAGGGTTTTTTTCCCAATGCTCTACTTGCTCCAAATGCTTCTTTCCAGGCGCTAAGGATGTTCCCAGCTCTTACTGGCTTGCAAGCTCTTTCATTATTACTCTCCCCGAATAAAATTTTTCTTTAAAGCCCTTAACCAGGGGATAAAATAATGTGCTGAGGCTGACCAGACTAAGGAGGCTAGCCAGATGAATACCTGGGAAGCAGATTATTTCCCCTATTTTCCTCCCCAAAAACTAAGGTGCGTCTTATACTCCGAAAAAATACAGTAGATAAGTCACAGTCACTCACCTCTATAAAATTCAGGAAAGCACAGGTGGACCTCAACTTGCAACAGTTCACTTAGTGACCATTTGAAGTTTGAACTTACAACAGCAGTGAAAAAAGTGATTTATGATTATCATAGTTATATTGGGGGGTTGGGGGGCGGGTTGCAGCCAAAACAAAATAGTTTCCTGTGGGAACCAAGGACGTTCCAACCGGTGGCTGGAGAGAGGAGAAACAGTATCCAGGTTTGAGGAAAGGGGGAACTTTCACTGTTTAACCACGTGAACTGTTAATACCACTTTATCAGGCCTTGGTAAGGCCACAGTTGGAATACTGCATACAATTTTGGTGTCATGATGGAAAAAGGAAGTTGAGACTCTAGAAAAGGTGCAGAGAAGAGCAACAAAGGGGATTAGGGGACTGGAGGCTAAAACACTAGAAGAACAGTTGCAAGAACTGGGCCTGGCTAGTTGAATGAAAAGAAGGACCAGGAGAGACAGGATAGCAGTGCTCCAATATCTCAGGGGTTGCCACAAAGAAGAAGGAGTCAGGCTATTCTCCAAATCTAATTAATAATAATAATAATAATAATAATAATAATAATAATAATAACAACAACAACAACAACAACAATAATAAAGCACCTTAGGGTAGAACAAGAAGCAATGGGTGGAAACTAAACAAGGAGAGAAGTAACTTAGAACGAAGGAGAAATTTCCTGACAGTTAGAACAATTAATCCATGGAACTGCTTGCCTCCAGAAGTTGTGAATGCCCCAACACTGGAAGTTTTAAAGAAGATATTAGATAACAGTCTGAAGTAGTGTAGCCTTTCCTGCCTAAGCAGGGGGTTGGACTCGAAGACCTCCAAGGTCCCTTCCAATTCAGTTGTTGTTGTTGTTAAAACAATACAACACAGCAAAAGAGATCACTATGCTGGATTTCGTATTTCATCACCAGTCGGGCGCTTCCCAAGCACCTAGGACTGTGTGATGTAGCGGCGAATTATGTTTGCCGATCCCAGTAAAGTGGCCTTTTGCAATTGACAGATGGAGATTTTGTCAATTCCGCTGAGAACCTTTGGCACTACGCGCAGCGTGCCAAGGATCACTGGCTTATGCCAGAGTTGTTGCAATAATAATAATAATAATAATAATAATAATAATAATAATAATAATAACAACAACAACAACAACAACAACAATAATTGCAAAAGGCCGCTTTACTGGGATCGGCAAACAATTCGCCGCTACATCACTCAGTCTTAGGTGCTTGGGAAGCGCCCGACTGGTGATGAAATACGAAATCCAGCATAGTGATCTCATTTGCTGTGTTGTATTGACATAATAATAATAATAATAATAATAATAATAATAATAATAATAATCATCCGGTGAAAACCACTGGAACTTTCAGAGTCGGTTTTCACCAGTTTGTGCCAATATGGTATCCCCAATAAACCTGTTATTTGAGGAATATGCCTCCCTTGGAAGGGACCTTGGAGGTCTTCTAGTCCAACCCCCTGCTTTCTCTAGAGTTATTACTTGGAACCCTGATACTTCAAGCAGTCACTAAATGAATTATTGTAAATTGAGGACCCATAAATGGGTCCTGGTACCTCAGAAGCCGCTCTTTCCTCTCTTATCGTCTGTAAAGTTCATGCACACAGACCGGATCCCTTCCCTGTTTTTCCTCTCCTCTTTTACTGCAGGCAAATGGTCTATCAGTACCGGCAAAGATAATCTGATTAACGCGTGGCGGGCTCCCTACGGCGCCAGCATCTTTCAGGTAATGGAGACCAGGGATGGCGTGGCTGCTTGGCTGAAAGCTTTCGCTCTCTGCAGAAAATACAAAACGATTGTGAGATTTCTGGGTGGAAAAGAGTTTGGCTCGCTTGTTAGAGCTACCATAGGAGACATGTCCCAAAGGTGCTTTTCTCTGGAGGCAATTGGACTTTCTTGTTTGTTTGTTTTTGAAGATGATTTATATTCCTTGCAGACAGCTGGTCATTTTCATCCTTTGAAAGAGCCATTAAGGCCGCTTGGAGGTTTATCTGTGTCCAGAGAGTCACCTGAGTAGGTGTTGTTTCATAGAAACATAGAAGTCTGACGGCAGAAAAAGACCTCCTGGTCCATCTAGTCTGCCCTTATACCATTTCCTGTATTTTATCTTAGGATGGATATATGTTTATCCCAGGCATGTTTAAATTCAGTTCCTGTGGATTTACCAACCACGTCTGCTGGAAGTTTGTTCCAAGCATCTACTACTCTTTCAGTAAAATAATATTTTCTCAATAATATTTTCAGAAGACGCCAATAATTGAGCGTCTTGTGAAAATCCAGCGAGTTTTCCAGCGAACGTCGGCGGAATCATCAGTCCGTGTCTTCTCTTCCTTTCCCTGCTTTCTGTTGCAGTCCGAAGAATCTTCCTCAATTCTGAGCTGTGACATCTCGGCTAACGACAAGATCATCGTGACCGGATCAGGAGACAAGAAAGCCACAGTTTACGAACTGGTCTACTGAGCCACGTTCCTCACGTCCAATCGGCTTTCCCGTTCCCTGGGAAAATGTGATCCCCCCCCCCAACTGGCTTCGGAGACTGTGATGCCGAAACGGCCTCCGTGCTTCCAAACCTCCGCGCAGAGGCATGAGGACTAGAAACATAAATGTGCAAAAATCGGTTAGCGCAAAGTTTTTATGGAATGAACTTTTCAAATGTTATGTGAATAGAGGGAATAATAAACATAAAAATACATTAAAAATTGTAAAGCTGCTTTTTTTTAAAAAAAACAAAGTTTTATGGATGATGTATTAGAATAGTATTTACTCAAACTTTTAAGATGTGTGACTGCAACTCCCAGACCACTAATGCTGGTCAGGGGAATTCTGGGAGTTGAAGTCCACTAATGCTGGTTGGGGGAATTCTGGGAATCAAAGTCCACTAATGCTGGTCAGGGAATTCTGGAAGTCCACTAATGCTGGTTGGGGGAATTCTGGGAATCAAAGTCCACTAATGCTGGTCAGGGAATTCTGGAAGTCCACTAATGCTGTTTGGGGGAATTCTGGGAATCAAAGTCCACTAATGCTGGTTGGGGGAATTCTGGGAATCAAAGTCCACTAATGCTGGTCAGGGAATTCTGGAAGTCCACTAATGCTGGTTGGGGAATTCTGGGAGTTGAAGTCCACTAATGCTGGTTGGGGAATTCTGGGAGTTGAAGTCCACTAATGCTGGTCGAGGGAATTCTGGGAGCTGAAGTCCATTAATGCTGATTGGGGAATTCTGGGAGCTGAAGTCCATTAATGCTGGTTGGAGGAATTCTGGGAATCAAAGTCCACTAATGCTGGTCAGGGAATTCTGGAAGTCCACTAATGCTGGTTGGGGGAATTCTGGGAATCAAAGTCCACTAATGCTGTTTGGGGGAATTCTGGGAGTTGAAGTCCACTAATGCTGGTCGAGGGAATTCTGGGAGCTGAAGTCCATTAATGCTGATTGGGGAATTCTGGGAGCTGAAGTCCATTAATGCTGGTTGGAGGAATTCTGGGAATCAAAGTCCACTAATGCTGGTCAGGGAATTCTGGAAGTCCACTAATGCTGGTTGGGGGAATTCTGGGAATCAAAGTCCACTAATGCTGTTTGGGGGAATTCTGGGAATCAAAGTCCACTAATGCTGGTTGGGGCATTCTGGGAGTTGAAGTCCACTAATGCTGGTCGAGGGAATTCTGGGAGCTGAAGTCCATTAATGCTGATTGGGGAATTCTGGGAGCTGAAGTCCTTTAATGCTGGTCGAGGGAATTCTGGGAGTTGAAGTCCATTAATGCTGATTGGGGAATTCTGGGAGTTGAAGTCCACTAATGCTGGTCGGGGAATTCTGGGAGTGGGGGCTTCAGTAAGACCTGTGCACATGCGTGTGGGACAGTGCAGGGATTTTGTACATGCGCAGGGGGAAGGGCATTGCATTATACGTGTGGGCACATACGAGCATGCTATCACAGGCACCCTTTTAGCACCCGAGCCAAAAAAGGTTCTCCATGACGGTGACAGACAGACAAAAACATAGCTAGCTATAGGTAGATGTAGGTAGGTAGATAGCGACCAGTCATAAATTGAGGATTACCAGTATGGTATACTGGACCTCTAAAGTTGATTAACTTTGGCTCTCTGTATTATGGGCATCCAGTCAGGGCCTTCCAATAAATCCTTTAATTGGATTTTCCAGTTTAAGTTATAAACCTTTGCAGTCCAGCAAATCCCTTACTAGAAAATCTGCATCCTTCCACAACTTAAGAGAAACAGCTTTCTAAGTTTCCCAGAACCCTCCAGGATCCACACTCGTGATCCCCAGAACAAGAGGCATTTTTTAAATAAAAAGTTTAAAATCTTGTCCGTATCGGTGTTCCTTCTTAACAGTCCTAAATTTCCTGAAAGGTTTCAGTCCTCTAAACAGACATAGAAACCCAGGCATACAAAACCCCGGGTAGGTCATTCCAGTCAAAATGGCGGCCCCCTGTGCGCGTGGGGAGCCCCACCCCTTTTCCACACGAAGGAATCTCACAAAAACACCGAGAAGGGCTAGTAACCCAAACACCATCATTTCTTTTATTTGAAAGTTCATTTTTTTCTTTAAAAAAAAAAGGTTAAAATACACAACAAACTTTTTTTTTTCCAAAGGAATTTCAATGGGGGAAACACATACTTGCGCGCACGCACGCTCATCCACGCACCCAAACACACCCACACCAAAGAGAGCGCCAACCCTTCTTCCCACCAGGCCGGGACAACTTGGCGAGAAACTGCTAAATTCCGAGAAAGCCTCAAGCTTGGGTGGAAGATGACGCGGGGGGGGGGGGGGCGATGCCTTCCCACAACCCACCCAGCGTCCGCGTTGTGGGTTCCGGATCCCTGGTTCCGTTCCTGGATTGTGAGGGGATTTTCTTTGGCTGGTAAAAAAAACCCAAGGAGGGGCGCGAGCGAGCAGCCCCCCCCTCTTTGGGGTCAAGTTTGGAGCGACGTCGCGATTCTCCTCAGTACATGACTTCGTAAACCGACGCTTTCTTGTCCCCGGATCCGGTGACGATGAACTGATCGTCTGTGGAAACGTCGCAGCTGAGGACGGATGAGGTTTCTTTAGACTGCGGAGACAGGGAGGAGGGAAGGCGGTTACACAAAGAGGGGCGGCTGGGGCCCTCGACAATTTGTCTGAAACGATATATAGGGCGGCAATGGTGAAACTTTTTGGCACCAAGCGCCCCCAACCGGAATGCGTGTTCATGCGTGTGCACTGGAGCACCAGAAATCGGAAGACCAGCTGCCCATCACACATATGATGGTTTTTCGGGCTGTTTTTAGGTTGTTTTTCAGGCCGTTGTCAGACTGTTTTAGGTCATATTTTGGGTTGTTTTCAGGCCATTCTCAAGGCCGTTATTTGAACTGTTTCTCAGGCCCCAAATGGCCTGAAAATGCCCCCAAAATGGCTTCAACAATGGTCTGAAAATGGCCCCAAAACAACCCAGAAAATAGCCTTTTGGGGGGGACGTTTTTAGGATATTTTTGGGCTGTTTTTAGGTTGTTTTTTGGGCAGTTGTCAGGCTGTTTTAGGTCATATTATGGGTTGTTTTCAGGCCATTCTCAAGGCCGTTATTTGAACTGTTTTTCAGGCCTCAAAGAGCCTGCAAACGCCCCCAAAATGGCTTCAACAATGGTCTGAAAATGGCCCCCAAACTACCCAGAAAATAGCCTTTTGGGGGGGACGTTTTTAGGATATTTTTGGGCTGTTTTTAGGTTGTTTTTTGGGCAGTTGCCAGGCTGTTTTTTGGGTCATTTTAGGCGATACAGTGGTACCTCGACATACGAGTTTAATTCGTTCCAGATTCGAGCTCGTAAGTAGATCAACTCGTATCTCGAACGAATTTTCCCCATATGAATTAATGTAAATAATTCTAATTGGGTTCCAGCCCTCAAAAAAGTCCCAAAGTTAGCCTAAATTATGAAAAAGGACATGTTTTAAATTAATAAATGTACATGCAACACGTATAAATAAACAATAAAGTAAATAATGAAAAGAGAAATGTACAAAATACAATAAGAAAATGTATAAAACACGGTACAGTAACCTTACCTTGGCGACAGACGAGTGCGGCTGTGTACTGTAGGCTACGCAAACAACACTTTCTTAAACTATCATAAACGTAAACAAAACAACAATTCCATAGTTAAATGGTATAAAACTTTGTTTTGCGCGCTAACACGTGCAAATGGCCGAGATAACCGGAAGCAAGGGGATTCTGGGTCAGAGAGGCGATGCGCCAACTAGCGGTAGCATCCTGAAGCTTGGCTCGTATCCCGAATTTGAGCTCGGGTGTCGAACAGAAATTTCGCTCGCGTCGCGGCTCGTAACTTGGAATACTCGCATGTGGAGCAGCTCGTATCTAGCGGTACCACTGTATTTCAGGTCGTTTTTCAGGTCATTTTCAAGGCTGTTGTTTGGATTGTTTAACAGCCCATAAATGGCTTCAAAATGGTCTGAAAATGGCCCACAAACAACCCTTTTTTCACCCGTTTTAAGGCCATTTTGTGGCGCCCGCAAAGACCAGCTGTGCCGAAAACCAGTGGAACAGCTGGTGATGGTGCGCGTGCCCACACAGAGGGCTCTGGCATGTGTGCCATAGTTTTGCCATCACAGATGTAGGGTTTCTTGCCTAAGGGGGGGTTGGACTAGAAGACCTCCAAAATCCCTTCCAACTCGGTTATTCTAATTCTAATTCCAACAATTGAGCCTCGACAGTTCTTTGGCTAAGCGAGACAGGTTGTTAAGTGAGGTTTGCTCCATTTCACCAGCTTTCCTGCCAAGATGGACATTAAGCGAATCCCTGCTGTTATTAAATTAATAACAGGGTTGTTAAGCAAATCAGGTTTCATTTAGTAACCATATCTGAAGTTGCAGCAACGCTGAAAAAAGTGACCCATTACTGTTTTGCACACTTAGGATCCTTGCAGCATCCCCCAACGTCATGTGATCAAAACTCAAGTTATTATTATTTTGTGTCTTTCCCTGTTATGCAATATTTTGTCTCATTTGGAGATACAGTAGGTCCATTTGTCACTCATCACAATGAAGATTCACAGAAAGATGTTTTAAAAATTATTTTCCAAGTTTTGCTAATATGGAATTCCTTCCTTCCGTTCTCCCTTCCCCTTCTTTCCTCTTTTCATTCCTTCTTTCACCACCTTCTTTCCTTCCCCTTCTTTCCTCTTTTCATTCCTTCTTTCACCACCTTCTTTCCTTCCTTCCTTCCTCCCTTCCCCTTCTTTCCTCTTAGAAACATAGAAACATAGAAGACTGACGGCAGAATAAGACCTCCTGGTCAATCTAGTCTGCCCTTATACTATTTCCTGTATTTTATCTTACAATGGATATACAGTAGTCCCTCGCTATATCGCGCTTCACCCACCACGGCTTCACTTCATCGCGGGTTTTGAAGTCAGCGTTGGCACAGATACGGCGCTTAGAAGTTTGGAAGGGCAGGACAAGCCAACCAGCCTGCGGCTGGGCGAATGATGAGTGGGGCGGGGACTGAGCTCCGGCGGAGGCCCGTCCCCTCGTTCAACCCACCTCGCCAGTGCCGAGAAGGCAGTCTTTGGAGGCGCGCTTAGTGGTTGGCGGCGGCGGCGGTGTGCTTCGGGTTGTAGAAAGAGCTGGGAAGGAGGAGAAATTCCCCATCGCGGATTTCACCTATCGCGGCCGGGTCTGGAACGTAACACCAGCGATAGGTGAGGGACTACTGTATGTTTATCCCAGGCATGTTTAAATTCAGTTACTGTGGATTTACCAACCACGTCTTTTCCTTCCTTCTTTCACCCCCTTCTTTCCTTCCTTCCTTCCTTCCCCTTCTTTCCTTCTTCCCCCTTCTTTCCTCTTTTCCTTCCTTCTTTCACCACCTTCTTTCCTTCTTTGTTCCTTGTATTCTTACAATTTATATAGACTGGTTCTTTATATGATTTGATTGCTTATATTACCTGGACTATCATTAAGTGTTGTACCTTATAACTCTTGACAAACTTATCTTTTCTTTTTTGTACACTGAGAGTATATACACCAAGACAAATTCCTTGTGTGTCCAAACACACTTGGCCAATAAAGAATTCTATTCTATTCTATTCTATTCTATTCTATTCTTTCCTTCTCCTCCTTCCTTTGTTTCCTTCTTTCCTTGCTTCCTTCCTTTCCCTTCTTTCGCACATGATAGGGTTAATATTTTGACTTTTCACCCAGTTCTATTCTGCATATTACCAGAGTATTTCCCATAATATGAAGACCTGTTTCCCCAGCGGTCAATATCATCAAAAACCACAATTTGTGAAAACATCGGGGCGTTGACCTTGACTCGGAAGGCAGCTGGGCTTTTCTGTTGGATGCAAAACAATTTTGTTCAGGCCTCTTTTTTTTTTGTTGGCAATGTCTTTTGTTCTCTTCCTGCTTTGAATAATTCGAGTAAATGGATTGAGAGCATCGGAAGAAATCCCTGCAATCTCACTGCTGGTTTAACAGACTCAAGCTAACCTTCTTTATTTTTACTTATTTATCTGTCAAAAGGTGTACAAGATCATAGGTATGGCATAAACAGTGATGGGCTCCTACGGGTACGGTCAGGTACGCAGAACAGGTAGAAATATTTTGAATTTTTTCCTTTTTCTCCCCTTCTGGGCTCTGGGTATGTTTTTCCTATTGTAGTAAATGAGGTTGAATGTGTAGAATTTTAGAAGAGCTTTGCGTGCGTCTGTGTACACACACATACAGTTTATATAATAGATAATGTATATTTTTGTGTACCTGTGTATAATACATATGTATACATGTTGTGGTTAGCTCTGGCCCAGCTCCTGCCCCAAGGACTGTGGATGTGGGGGAGACATCCACAAGCTGCAGGCCTATTTTGCCCCCCGGTTGAATCTGATGATGAAGGCTCCTCTGACCAAGAAGACATGAGTGACAGGGAGGAGGAGAGTGTGGCAGACAGCTCAGAAGGAGATCAATTATCTAGCTCCTCCTTGGATTCAGAACAAGAGTTCATGATACAGCCACGCATGCGGAGAGCGATGCATAGGCAACAACGACTGAGAGATTATTATCAAAGAAAATGAGGCCACCTGTGGTTGGGTGGGGCTGTGGTACTTAGTGAGGCTGCTATAAATAGCAGCCTGTGGGTTTGGCCATTGTGGAGGATTATCTGATCCTTGTGTTTCATGACTGCTTTGCTGACTTTGACCTTTTGTGTGCTGATTTCCCCCCGCTTTGAAACTAAACCAGAGCAAAGTGTGTTTCACTTTGTGAAAGAAGGACTGTGAATTGCCTCACAGCTGCAAGCTAAGTATCACAGAACTGATAAGGGACTTGTACAAATTACCAGTTTGTTTGGAGACGAGTGCTCTTTGCTATACAAAAAGAGGGCTTAGTTTAAGTGAATTTTCATTATAAAGAACATTGTTTTGAATTTTCAAACGTGTGTGTGTCTGAAATTTGTATCTGTGAATTTTCGGGAGGAGTCTACCAGAGAGCCCGACAGAACACTATATATCCCAATTAGTCCAATTAATAATAAAGAATAAAGAAATTAATAGGAAGAAAAGAAGAAAAAGAGAAAGAAGAAAGAATAACAAAAAAAGAAAGAAAGAAAGAACAAAAGAAAGAAAGAGAGAGAGAGAGAGAGAGAGAGAAAGGGGAAAAAAACCAAACTTTTCCCACCCTCATTTTCTTTCATATACAGTATCTCTTTTCACTATTAATCCATCCATTCGAGGATTGGTCTAGCAAATGTTATGTATGCTCTGGTTAGCAGTTTAATATTGCCAGAGAAGAAGCTACAAAAGATTAGTTAAGTTAATAACTCTTAGTGCCCTTTTGGCAGTGTTGTTACAATGGGCTCTGGCACTTACGTCATTAGATATGAGTACTCCAAGTTCCTTGACAGAGTGAGGGTCATCTACAAGGTTGTGTCCTCCAAGTTTGTATTTTGTGTTCTGATTTTTTTTGCAAATGTATAAGACAGAGCATTTACTGGTTGAGATTTGAAGTTGCCAGTTATCAGACCATTGTGATAAATGGTCTAGATCTTTTTGAAGGGTAGAAGTATTGCCAATGGTGTTGAATAGTTTAACATCATCAGCAAAGAGAATGCAGTTACTTATAATATGATCACTAAGGTTGTTTATGTAAAGAATGAATAGTGCTGGTCCTAGAAGGCTGCCTTGAGAGACACCGTTGTGACAGGTGCAGGATTTGATACGGCACTCCCTATTTTAACTACTTGTTGTCTGTTTGACAAGAACCAGTTATCCAATTGTGAAGGGGACCAGAGATGCCATAAGATTTTAGTTTTCAAAGTAGTTTGCAGTATACTACTGAATCAAAGGCTTTACAAAAGTCTATGTAAATTGCATCTATTGATTTACCTTAATCGAGTTGTGAAGTCCGTATGTTTCTACAGTGTAGGAGTTGCAGTTTAGTGGATAATTTTTTTCTGAAATCAAATTGTTTGTTAGAGAGTAGGTTGTTAGTTTATAGGTGAAGGGTGATGGGTTGATTTATGATTGATTCCATGACTTTGCAGGTGACGCAACATAAAGAGATTGGTCTATAATTTTCAATGTTACTTGGATCTCCTTTTTTAAAGATAGGGATGACTGTGGCTAGTGACCATAAGTTGGGTAAGAGGCTAGTCCTGAAGGATTTTTCAAAAATTATGCTCAGAGGTTCCGCTATGGTTGTGGAGAGCTTTTTAAAGAAATATGCACATAGACTGTCATGTCCAATGGATAGAGATGGTTTTAGGTTGCCTAATGCTTTTCCAACATTATCTTCTGTAAAATCGATTTGTGTTAGTGTTGCAATTGTTTGGGGTGCGACTAGGAAATATTGGCCATGAGATATTGCTGTTTAAAAAAACAGAGCCCAAGAATGTGTTAAAGAGGCTGGCTTTAACATCTTCATCATTATATTTTTTACCATTCGGTCCTTTGAAGGGTGGGATAGATCTTGAGTCGTTTGGGTTTGTTGTTTGCAAAGTTGTAGAAGGTTTACAAAACTTTGTAAAATTTGTTTTTCCAAAAAGTTTGTTTTCCAAAATATTGTTTTGGAAAAAGTTGTTTGTTAAACTTTGTTTACAAAGTTGTAGGAGTTCTTGTAGCCTTTGAAGCCATCTGTTTTTACAGGAATAATTACCACCACCCTACCCACAAAATATAGATAAGTCCTCAGCCTATGACCACAACTGAGGCCCAAAACGTAGGTTGTGAACGGAGACATTTGTGAAATGAACTTTGTCCCATTTTACAATTTTTCTTGCCAAGTGAATCCCTGCAGTTGTTGAATTAGTAATACGGTTGTTAAGTGAATCTGGCTTCCGTTTCCCCATTGACTTTGCGTGTCTGGTCACAAAACGGGATTAGGTGACCCCGAGACACTGCGACCGTCATAAATTTGAGTCGGCTGTCAAGCATGTGAATGTAAATCATGTGACCATCGGGATGCAGCAATGGTCATAACTGTGAAAAACAGTTTTCTGTGTCACTGTAACTTCAAACAGTCACTAAACAGACAGCTGTAAGTCGAGGACTACCTGTAGCCATTGTCTTGCTGGACTTTCTACAGGTAGTCCTCGATTTATAACCGTTCAGTTAGTGACTGTCCAAAGTTACAATGGCACTCACAAAAGTGACATGACATTTTTTCACAGTTATAACCTTTGTTTGATTGATTTGATTTGATTTTATTGGATTTGTATGCCGCCCCTCTCCGCAGCCTCGGGGCGGCTAACAACAGTAGTAAACAGCATATGACAATCCAATATAAACAGTTAAAAACCCCTATTGTAAAACCAAACATACATACAGACATACCATGCATAAAACTGTAAAGGCCTAGGAGGAAAGAGTATCTTAATTTCCCCATGCCTGGTGGCAGAGGTGGGTTTTAAGAAGCTTATGAAAGGCAAGGAGGGTGGGAGCAATTCTAATCTCTGGGGGGAGTTGGTTCCAGAGGGTCGGGGCCGCCACAGAGAAGGCTCTTCCCCTGGGTCCCGCCAAGCGACATTGTTTAGTTGACAGGACCCGGAGAAGACCCACTCTGGAACCAGCTCCCCCCTGAGATTAGGATTGCCCCCACCCTCCCTGCCCTTCGTAAACTCCTTAAGACCCACCTTTGCCGTCAGGCATGGGGGAACTAAAACACCTCCCCCTTGCCCATGTTGTTTTGTTGATTGATTGACTGTGTGCCTGTTTTTTATATATACTGTTTTTTATGAGATTATTAATTTAAATTGGAACTGGATGGGTGGGCATTGGATTTGGTATTGTGTACTGTACTGTTTTTTATTATTGTTGTGAGCCGCCCCGAGTTTGCGGAGAGGGGCGGCATATAAATCCAATAAACCTAAACCTAAACCTACTCTGTTGGACCTAACTGGTCGCTGGGATTTGTGCAGCAGAAGGGGGTCCCTTTGTAGCATCCTCATGATCATGTGATCAAAATTAAAGCTAATACTGACCCATATTTATAATGGGGGTCACGTGATTCCCCTTTTGCGACCTTTTTGATTTTTTAAAATCAATAAACAAACATGACGGCCACATTTAAAAATAGGTTTTCATGAGCAGCGATATGGCCCTCCCACTTTCCAATACTGTAGTACAGCATAAAATGTAAAAGATTATATATTCCATTCCTATGTAGTTTATTACAGTCATAGGCAAGAGACCAGTTATACAATTTAAAATTCTAGTCTAAAATAATAAATAACAACTAAAATTTATGATAATCTAGCCTGTCAATCATTCATTCCAATTTGCAGGATAAAATGTAGAAGATTAAAAATTAATTAATAGAACAGAATAGGAAATGTGGAATAGAAAATAGAATAGAATAGATTAACAAAATTGAAAGGGACCTTGGAGGTCTTCTAGTCCTACCCCCTGCTTTGGGAGGAAACCCTGTACCATTCCAGACAAATGGTTGTCCTTGAAAACTTCCAGTGTTGGAACATTCACAACCTCTGGAGGCAAGTTGTTGCAATGTTTAATTGGAATGTTGGATTAATTGGAATTAACCAGTTATAGCTTTGCATCATTTTAGGAGCAGGATTCAAGTCTTACCTGGAATATGCTGGCTCCGTAAGGGGTCCGCCAGGCGTTGAGCAGGTTGTCCTTCCCAGTGCTGACAAACCATTTGCCTGTACGTGAGAGAAACGTTAGCAAGCTTTGTCTGGTCCTGGTGAGCTTTTTTTTCTAAGATCAGGCAAACTCAGTTAGGGAATTTGTTTGAAACTAGCTATTTAATGGTCCTGGGCGACCTAGGGCAATGTGCAATAAAATTCATCAGTTAGTTTTGCAAACAGTGCCCATTTTAAGACAGATGGACTTCAACTCCCAGAATACCCCAGTAAACTTATGCTGGCTGGGCAATTCTGGGAGTTGAAGTCTACTTGCAGAATAAAATAGAATGGAATGGAATAGGAGTACAGAATAGATTTAGAGAGAATAGAATAGAATAGAATGGAATGGAATAAAATAGAATGGAATATGAGTACAAAATAGAATTAGAGAGAATAGAATAGAACAGAATAGAATGGAATAGGAGTATAGAATAGAATTAGAGAGTAGAATAGTATAGAATAGAATCGAGCCGTGATAGCAAACCTATGGCACTTGTGACACAGTTGGCACGTGTAGCAATATCTGAGGGCACGGGAGGCATGGACCTATGTCAGCTCCAGCGCACATGTGTGCCCTGGCCAACTGATTCTCAGCCTTCCAGGGGACATGGGAGGCCATTTTTTCCCTCTCCAGGCTTCAAGAAAGCCTCCGGAGGCTGCGGATGGAGAAAAACAGGTTCAATGGGCCTACCGGAAGTTCGGAAATGAGTTTTTCGCCATCTCACAGAGTCTGCAGGCTTCAGTGAGGCCTGTGCGGGAGGGCAGAGGGGGTGGATTGTGTGTGCATGCGCGGATGGGAAAGCATTGCATTATGGATGTGGGCATGCACATATGCGCTATCGTGCACACACATGCACTTTAGGCGCAAAGGTTCGCCATCACCGAAATAGAGAATAGAATAGAACAGAACAAACAGAACAGAGAAAGAAGAATGAAGTGGAGTGGAATGGAATGGATAGAACAGAATACAATAGAACAGAACAGAGAAAGAAGAGTGGATAGAAGAATAGAATAGAAGAATAGAACAGAACAAACCAGAACAGAGAAAGAAGAATAGAGTGGAGTGGAATGGATAGAACAGAACAGAACAGAATAGAGAAAGAGGAGGGGAGTGGAATGGATAGAACAGAATAGAAGAATAGAATAGAAGAATAGAACAGAACAGAATAATTTAATGGCCAAGTGGGATTTGACACACAAGAAATTTGTCTTTGGTGCATATGATCTCAGTGTCCATTAAAAAAATTACATTCACCAAGAATCATAAAATATAATACTTTGTGTTATAGGATACTAAATCCTATGGGATTGTCATTGGATACTAAATAAGCAATCAAATCATACTAGGAAACTAAATAAAACAATATAAATCATAAAGATACAAGCAACAAGGTTATAGCCGCCCCGAGTCCTCGGAGTGGGGTGGCATATAAATCCAATCAATCAATCAATCGAATGAATAAATAAATAGTCATAAGTGGGAGGAGGTAGGTAATAGAAAGGATGAGAAGAGTAATATTAATACAGTCTTAGTAAATTATTTGACAGTGTTGAGGGAATTAGTTGTTTAGCAGAGTGATGGCGTTCAGGGCAAAAACCTGTCCTTGTGTCTAGTTGGGCCCTATAGCGTCGTTTGGAGGGTAGAAGTGGAAAAACACAGGGTTATTAGTGCATCTTCCTGCAAAAAAACAGGCCCCTTTAAGAAGTGACACCCACCACAGGAAGCGAACTTCAGGGAGAGGACACAGCTCTCGTGGAGGTGCAGCTGGTACTTCTCCGATTTGGTCACGTGGAGGATTTCCACGTTGCTGCTCTCCATCCCCACCGCCAGCCACTCTCCCGTGGGGCAGTAGCCCAAGGAGAAGATCTGGAGTGAGAGAAGAGGAAAAAAATGGGATACTCACACAGGGTGTCCAGGGGAAAAGCATTTTGGAATTCCCTGACATTTCCCTGTAACTTGCGATCTAGTTAAAGTGCGGTCGTAGATGACGTCAAACCAAACGGCTAAGCCATGGAGAAAGATCGGTAGCTGAGGTTGCCACAGTTATGCTCATTTTTGCTTGACTCTGCCAGGCAGCGCGATCCGTTTTTATTTTTTACATGATTTTTCCCTGACTTTTAAACATTTTAATACAATTTGGTTTTTTCCCCATGATTTATTCCTTTTCATGAATTCCCTGATTATTCACGGCAAAGGGGGTGGCATAGCAGGTAGAGTGCTGTACTGCAGGCCACTGAAGCTGACTACAGATCTGTAGGTCAGTAGTTCAAATCTCATCACCGGCTGAAGGTGGACTCAGCCTTCCATCCTTCCAAGGTGGATAAAATGAAGACTGGATTGTGGGGGGCAATAGGCTGGCTATGTTAAAAAGTGCTACTGCTAACATCTTGTAAGCCACCCTGAGTTTAAAGAGAAGGGCGGCATAAAAATCAATCAATCAATCAAACAAACAAACAAGCAAACAAAAAAATAAAATAAAATAAAATAAAATAAAAAAATAAAAAAAATTTCCTGATATTTCCAGAAACCGCCAATTTCCCTGATAATTCCCTGATTTCCAGGTTTGCTGGACACCCTGTTGCAACCCAAGCAGAGGAAAGGGAAACAAACCAAAAGCAGTCGAAGTTTCTAGTCCTCAAGATGACCAAAGCTTGATGAGGGTACAATCTGACCGAAAGCCAGATAAAAAAGGCAGGATGGTTTTTATGAGAGACGAACGAGAGCAGAAGGAAGGCGGAAGGCTGTGCTCGACTTACAACAGTTCGTTTAGTGGCTGTTAGAAGTTATAACAGCACTGAAAAAAGGTGACTTGTTGTGACCATTTTCCATGAGCTGTGACTGTTGCAGCATCCTCAGGGTTGTGCGATTTGACATTCGGAGGTTTGGCGACTTGGTTCATATGTATGACGCTCGCCGGAATCCCCTTTTGCAATCTTCTGACAAGCATAGTCAATGGGGGAAGCCAGATTCACTTAACGACCGTGTGACTCATTTAATAAAACTGCAGTGATTCGCTTAGCAACTGTGGCAAGAAAGGTCGTAAAATGGGTCAAATCTCACATAGTGAATTTTTCACTGAGCGACAGAAATCCTGTGGTCGTAAGTTGAGGACCACCTGTATTTTTCAGACTTCCTTACATTAAATACCAATGTAAATTGGGCCATCACTGACCTGGGAACTGAAGTCGTGTTGCTGCAGCTGCCGGCCTTCGCGGAGGTCCCAGCATCGGACGGTGTTGTCCAAACCGCCGGTCCAAAGTTTGGTGCCATCGTTGGAAATGTCAATGCAACTCGCCCCGTCCGTGTGACCCTGGAACTGTCTGGAGGGAGAGGAGATATAGTGGAGGGGGAAGAAGAGAAGGAGGAAAAGGGGAAGGAAGAAAAGAAGGATGGGAACAGGGAGAGAGGGGGACAGAAAGGAAGAGGAGGAGAAGGTGGAGGAAGGAGAGGAGAAGAAAGAAGGAAAGAAGGAGGGAGAGGAGAGAGAGAATAGGAGGAAGAGACAAATGGGAGGAACAAACGGGAGAAGGACAAAGAGAAGGAAGAATAGAAGCATGGGAGGATGGAGGAAGAAGAGGAGGAAGAGAAGCAGTGTTGGAGGAGAAGAGGAAAGGGAAGAAGAATTGGAGCAAGAACAGAAGAGAAGGAAGATGGGAAAAGTAGAAGAGGAAGGAGGAGAAGAGAAGAAAAATGGAGGAAGAGGATGGAAAAGAGGAGAGTCATGAGCCAATAAATAAATGAATAAATAAATAAATGAAGAAAGAAAGAAAGAAAGAAAGAAAAAATAACTTGCCTAATCTGTTATCACACTGACTCTGGTGGGTTCAATACAAAACCTTAAATTGTCCCTGTGCTCCTCAACCAATAATGTTGTCTATCATTTGTCCGTTTTGTGGCTATTAAAATAATGGGACTTCATCCACTGAAAAAGAGTCCAAGCACCTATTTGAAAACTTATCTTGGTCGGTAAGCCACTCCCACCCAGTCACATGACCTTTAAGCCACCACCCAGTCAGATGATTATCAAGCCACTCCCATCAGGTCACATGGCCGGCAAGCCACACCCACAAAATAAGACACGCCCACAGCATGGCAGTAAAAATTTGGGCAGCCCATCACTGCACAGGCCTTCTCTGGCTTGGAGACCTGCCAGGCTGATGTCTTCAAAATTTGGCAAGGCGTCTCTGAGAGGCACGAACCAATCAAGGGAACCAATTGTATCCTGCAAACTCCCCTCCCCTTTCTCTCCTTTTTTATTCCCTACGGTGTTGTGGTTAGCTCTGGCCCAGCTCCTGCCCCAAGGACTGTGGATGTGGGGGAGACACCCACATGCTGCAGGCCTGTTTTGCCCCCCCCTCTGGTGGAAGCTGATGATGAAGGCTTCTCTGACCAAGAAGACATGAGTGACAGGGAGGAGGAGAGTGTGGCAGACAGCTCAGAAGGAGATCAATTATCTAGCTCCTCCTTGGATTCAGAACAAGAGTTCATGATACAGCCACGCATGCGGAGAGCGATGCATAGGCAACAACAACTGAGAGATTATTATCAAAGAAAATGAGGCCACCTGTGGTTGGGTGGGGCTGTGGTGATTAGTGAGGCTGCTGTAAATAGCAGCCTGTGGGTTTGGCCATTGTGGAGGATTATCTGATCATTGTGTTTCGTGCCTGCCTTGCTGACTTTGACCTTTTGTGTGCTGATTTTTCCCCGCTTTGAAACTAAACCAGAGCAAAGTGTGTGTCACTTTGTGAAAGAAGAAGGATTGTGAATTGCCTCACAGCTGCAAGCTAAGTATCACAGAACTGATAAGGGACTTGTACAAATTACCAGTTTGTTTGGAGACGAGTGCTCTTTGCTATACCAAAAGAGGGCTTAGTTTAAGTGAATTTTCATTATAAAGAACATTGTTTTGAATTTTCAAACGTGTGTGTGTCTGAAATTTGTACCTGTGAATTTTTGGGAGGAGTCTACCAGAGAGCCCGACAGAACATACGGGAGGGGCCATTCATTGTCCCCTGGTGCCTTTACTTCCAAGTCAACCCTTGTTCCTTAGCAGTTCCCTCCCTCTGGCAGCTCACTGGGAACAGTCTCCAGCTGTTCCTCTGCCTCACTGATGTCTGATTCTGAAGGTAGCATATAACTGTCAGAGAGCCCTGGCTCCATCTCTGTCTCGGATGCAGAGCACTTGTCCGAGCCTTCCCTAGACTCCAGGACTGGCCCATGTTCCTCCCCAACCTCCTCACTGTCCGAATCTGCTGCCAAGTGTGCTGGCCGCCATCAGGCCACAATAGGACATGAGCCCTTACCGAACCAGGGTTTGGTTCTGCAAATCCCAGACCACGATGTTGCCGTCGCTGCAGCAGGAGAAGCAGACTTTGGCATCGGGGCTGATGGCCAGGGCGTAGCAGGCCGGGGCGGAGGAGGTCAGCTCGGCCTTGATCCGGGGCGTGGGGGCCGCCAGGTCCCAGATGGACAAGGTGCTGGCCTCGCCCCCAACGATGAGGCTGTGGCCGTCGGGAAGAAGCTTGCAAGATCGGATGTAGTTGTCTCGGTTCTGCGGAGGGGAGACAACAGGGAAACCTGAAAACAGGAAAGAAACGGCGTTCCCATCCCTTGCGAGGGGCAGAGGGGGATTTACTCTCTCTGGGAAAGATACCATTCCTCCTTTCGTGAGCATGAGAGGAGAGTGTAGGAGAAAAGTTACCGGATCCTTCCGTGAGGATTAAAAGCAAGAGGAAAGGTAGGGGAGCCGTAAAAGTAAGAAAGGGCAAGTTAAATCTAGATGCCAGCGTGAAGAATTGATGCTATAAAACACCATAAGCGAGTTTTGCCCAGAGAGATTGAAAGCTAGGGAAACAATTGGGGTGGGTTCAGTTGATTACTATAGGAAAGGAGGGAGGGAGGGAGGGAGGGAGGGAGGGAGGTGTGAGTGAATGAGTGAGTTGGAAGACCACAAACAAGGAGGGAGCGAAGGAAAAGGAGGGAGAAGAAAGAAGGGGCTGGGAGCAAAGGAAGATGAAAGGAAAGAGAGAAGGAAGGGCAAAAGAAACGAAAGAGAAGAAGGGAAAGAGAAGGAAGAAGGGAAGGAAAAACAGAGGATAAGATAGGAAGGAAAGGGGAGAAATAAATGAATAAATTAAAGAAGGGAGGGAGGGAAGAAGGGAGGAAGGAAGGAAGGAAGGGAGGTGTGAGTGAATGAGTGAGTTGGAAGACCACAAACAAGGAGAGAGCAAAGGAAAAGGAGGGAGAAGAAGACAGAAGAGGCTGGGAGCAAAGGAAGATGAAAGGAAAGAGAAAGAACGACAAAATAAATGAAAGAGAAGGGAAAGAGAAGAAAGGAGGGAAAAGGAAAGGATAGGATAGGAAGGAAAGGGGAGAAGGGGATGAATGAATAAAGGAAGGAAGAAAGGAAGGAAGGAAGAAAGGAAGGAAGGAAGGGAAAAACGGGAGAAAGGAAAGGTGGGAATGGGAAGAGAGAGAAGGAAGGAGAAAGAGGGAAGAAAAAGAAAGCACTGGGGAAGAAGCATCATAACCCCCCCACTGACCCCACTTGCACCCAACCATTCCGGGAGGCCCCTCCTCCGCTTACCAGGCAGTCCAGCTGTGCCACGGGGGTCTTGGTGCCCGGCTGGCCCACGTCCCAGACCTTGACGCAGCCTTTGCCCCCCGTGTAGACGTGCTGGGTGGAGTTGCTGATGGTGACGGCGCAGACCACCTCGCCGTGGGAGAGCGTGTGGAGCTGGCGGGCGTGGCGGGGGATGCCGGAGCCGATCAGGGCGTCGGGAGGGAAGGGCACCGGCTGCATCTGCCCGTCAGCGCTGACGTGGAAGGAGTAGGCCCTGGGTGGGTGGGGGGAGGACAGGGAAGGCTCACTCGCAGGCACACACACCCCTCCCAAGGGCCCCTAGAGAACAGATGCCGCTCGAGTGGCGGCCGGACGGAGCAACATCTGGAAGGCCAGATCAGATGGGAAGCCAAGCGCTTTGGAGCTCAGAACAGTTGGCCCAATTGATCCTCCAAACTCTTGCTTATTTCTCTCTTATCTGGATCTCAGCTAACATGCTTAAAATCCACCCCAACCCCAGCAACGTTAAGACCAGTTTAATAGTAGCTGGCTGGGTGAAGAAAGGAAGGGAAAGGAAAAGAAGGAAGGAAATAGGGAAAGCGAGAGGGGGAAAAAGGAAAGGGTAAGAAAAGAAGAAGGGGAGAAGGAGAGAAAGAGAAGGGAAGAGGGAAAAGAAAGGGAAGAGAAAGGAAAGAGATAAAGGGAGGGAAGAAAAGAGGGGAGGGAAGAGATAAAGGGAGGGAAGAGGGAAAGGAAGAGGAGAAAAGAAGGAAGGGAAGAGGGAAAGGAAGAGAAGAAAAGAGGAAAGAGAAGAAAAGAGGGAAGGAAAGAAAAGAAAAGAGGGAAGGAAAGAGAAAAGAAGGGAAGAGGGAAAGGAAGAGAAGAAAAGAGGGAAGGGAAGAGATAAAGGGAGGGAAGAGGGAAAGGAAGAGAAGAAAAGAGGGAAGGATAGAGAAAAAAAGAGGGAAGGAAAGAGAGAAAAGAAGGGAAGAGGGAAAGGAAGAGAAGGAAAGAGGGAAGGAAAGAGAGAAAAGAAGGGAAGAGGGAAAGGAAGAGAAGAAAAGAGGGAAGGAAAGAGAGAAAAGAAGGGAAGAGGGAAAGGAAGAGAAGAAAAGAGGGAAGGAAAGAGGGAAAGGAAGAGAAGAAAAGAGGGAAGGAAAGAGAGAAAAGAAGGGAAGAGGGAAAGGAAGAGAAGAAAAGAGGGAAGGAAAGAGAGAAAAGAAGGGAAGAGAGAAAGGAAGAGAAGAAAAGAGGGAAGAGAAGAAAAGAGGGAAGGGAAGGGAGAAGGGAATAAAAGAAGTTTGGAATTATTTCCGTGCATAATGTCCAGGACAGTGTTGGTGAACCTTTTCAGCCCTGAGTGCCTGCATGGGTGCTAGAAACCGGAAGAGCAGTAGCCCAGTGCCCATGTGCCGTGTCAGGAAGATGGTATTCCAGTTTCCAGCATGCACATGCGCACTGGCCACCTGACCTTCTGGTTTCCCCATCCCACCTGGAGGCTCCCTGGAAGCCAAAAACACCCTCCCAGAGCCTGTGTGCGAGCCAAAAATCAGCTGGCCGGCACACATATGCACATTGGAGCTGAGCTAGGGCAACGGTTCAGGTGCCAGTAGATACGGCTCTGTGGCCCCCGTGCCATAGGTTCACCATCACTGGTATATGGGGTTTTTAACACTTTTAGATTTAGATTTAATTGGATTTGTAATTTAGATTTCTTTTATGTATTGTTGCATTTATAATATTGTACCCCACCCTGAATCACTTCGAGATTAGATAGTTAGATAGATAGATAAATAGATAGATAGATAGAGATAGATATAGACAGAGAGATAGATATAGATAGATAGATAGATATAGATAGATAGATAGATAGATAGAGACAGATAGATAGATAGAGATAGATATAGACAGATAGATAGATAGATAGATAGATAGATAGATAGATAGAGATAGATATAGACAGAGAGATAGAGATAGATAGATAGATAGATAGAGATAGATAGATAGATAGAGATAGATATAGACAGATAGATAGATAGATAGATAGAGATAGATATAGACAGAGAGATAGAGATAGATAGATAGATAGATAGATAGAGACAGATAGATAGATAGAGATAGATATAGACAGATAGATAGATAGATAGATAGAGATAGATATAGACAGAGAGATAGAGATAGATAGATAGATAGAGACAGATAGATAGATAGAGATAGATATAGACAGATAGATAGATAGATAGATAGAGATAGATATAGACAGAGAGATAGAGATAGATAGATAGATAGAGACAGATAGATAGATAGAGATAGATATAGACAGATAGATATATAGATAGATAGAGATAGATATAGACAGAGAGATAGAGATAGATAGATAGATAGATAGAGATAGATAGATAGATAGAGATAGATATAGACAGATAGATAGATAGATAGATAGAGATAGATATAGACAGAGAGATAGAGATAGATAGATAGATAGATAGATAGAGACAGATAGATAGATAGAGATAGATATAGACAGATAGATAGATAGATAGATAGAGATAGATATAGACAGAGAGATAGAGATAGATAGATAGATAGATAGAGATAGATATAGACAGAGAGATAGAGATAGAGATAGATAGATAGATAGATAGATAGATAGATAGATAGATAGATAGATAGATGGATAGACAGATCGATCGATCACTGGTCTAGGACCACCGTCCCAGAGAGGGGGAGGGGCTTGATTCGGACCCCCTGCTCTCAAAGGGGGCCCATTGCTGAGCTCCTGGCACCCACTTACGGCTTGGCAGAAGACATGCCGGCTTGCATTCCTGCAGAAAGGCTGGAAGCCCTCAAATGCACGTGGGGATCATAAGCTACCTAGAAGGACAGAGGGACTTTGGTTAATACCAGGGAAGCCCCCCCCCCTCTCCCCTACAAGGGGGCTTCTCTCCCCAAAGGCTTACCAAAGGGGAACGCCCATAGCTGCCCGTCCCCACAACGGCGGCCCCGTTGAGCTGGGGGGAGACCAGGTGCAGCCCGGCGTAGGCTCCTGTGCCCACCATGTCGCCATTGACCGCAACGTGGGCGACGTTAAAAGCGGCTTGATAGGAGTTCTGGACGGTGAGGGGATTCCGAAGGCTCAAAGCTGAAACCAAAAGAGAAGATTCTCGTGTTTTATTTTCCCCAATTGCTTCAAATTCACTCTGTTTCCCAGTCTTAGCAATTTTAACATGCATGGACTTCAACTCCCAAAATTTATTTATTTATTCGATTTGTATGCCACCCCTCTCCGCAGACTTGGGGCGGCTAACAACAGTAATAAAACAGTATATAACAATAATCCAATACTAAAAACAGTTAAAAACACATTATATAAAAACCAATCATACATACAGAGATACCATGCATAAAATTTTAAAGGCCTAGGGGGAAAGTGTATCTCAATTCCCCCGTGCCTGGCGGCAGAGGTGGGTTTTAAGTAGCTTACGAAAGGCGAGAAGGGTAGGGGCAATTCTAATCTCTGGGGGGAGTTGGTTCCAGAGGGCCGGGGCCGCCACAGAGAAGGCTCTTCCCCTGGGTCCCGCCAAGCGACATTGTTTGGTTGACGGGACCCGGAGAAGGCCCACTCTGTGGGACCTAACCGGTCGCTGGGATTCGTGCAGCAGGAGGTGGTCTCTGAGATAATCTGGTCTGGTGCCATGAAGGGCTTTATAGGTCATAACCAACACTTTGAATTGTGACCGGAAACTAATCGGCAGCCAATGCAGACTGCGGAGTGATGGTGAAACATGGGCATACCTAGGGAAGCCCATGATTGCTCTCGCAGCTGCATTCTGCACGATCTGACGTTTCCGAACACTCTTCAAAGGTAGCCCCATGGAGAGAGCATTATAGTAGTCGAGTCATGAGAATTCTGGGAGTTTATGTCCACAGAGCTCGGCTGAGGAATTCTGGGAGTTTAAATCCATAGATTTAAACTGAGGAATTCCAGAATTTAAAATCCACAGATCTAGGCTGAGGAATTCCGGGAGTTGGAGTCCACACCTCTTAAATATGCTGAGGTTGAGAAATTCTGTCTTAAAAGGAGGCCTGAATTTCGATTTAACTCCCCTTTCTCTCTCTCCCCGTCACTCTCCCCCACACTCACTGGCCCAACCTTAAAAAATAAATAAGCCGCCAGTCACACACTCTCAGCCAATTAACATTCAGGCCGACCACTTTAGCCTGCTCGTAATTTTTATGAGCTTATTGACAGGGATGTTTTAAAACTGTCCTTTCATCAGTTTTACATCTCCCTTCAGATAACCTTGGTCCTCCGTTTTATTGTATTTGTTTTACTGCCTTTTTAACACACCCTGCAGTGGTGGCTTCCTGCCACAAATGCTTTTCTCCCCACAAAAAGTGTGGAGGGGGGGGGGCAGTGGCCTAGAGGTGGAGTTCTTGCCTCCCAGAATGGAGGCTGTGAGTTCGATCCTAGGGAGTTTTGTGGTTAGCTCTGGCCCAGCTCCTGCCCCAAGGACTGTGGATGTGGGGGAGACATCCACATGCTGCACGGCTATTTTGCTCCCGGTGGAATCTGCTGATGAAGGCTCCTCTGACCAAGAAGACATGAGTGACAGGGAGGAGGAGAGTGTGGCAGACAGCTCAGAAGGAGATCAATTATCTCGCTCCTCCTTGGATTCAGAACAAGAGTTAATGATACAGCCACGCATGCGGAGAGCGATGCATAGGCAACAACGACTGAGAGATTATTATCAAAGAAAATGAGGCCACCTGTGGTTGGGTGGGGCTGTGGTACTTAGTGAGGCTGCTATAAATAGCAGCCTGTGGGTTTGGCCATTGTGGAGGATTATCTGATCCTTGTGTTTCATGACTGCTTTGCTGACTTTGACCTTTTGTGTGCTGATTTTTCCCCACTTTGAAACTAAACCAGAGCAAAGGGTGTTTCACTTTGTGAAAGAAGAAGGACTGTGAATTGCCTCACAGCTGCAAGCTAAGTATCACAGAACTGATAAGGGACTTGTACAAATTACCAGTTTGTTTGGAGACAAGTGCTCTTTGCTATACAAAAAGAGTGCTGTTTATTTGCATTTTCGGTATAAAGAACATTGTTTTGAATTTTCAAACGTGTGTGTGTGTATGAAATTGTATCTGTGCATTTTTGGGAGGAATCTACCAGAGAGCTCGACAGCACAGGTAGAGGCAGATATTTCTCTCTCTCCGGTCACACTGAGTATATATATCTGCTGAAGAAAACGCCTCATTGGCGACAGGGAAGGGCATCCGGCCATGAAAACATTCTGCCTGCTCCGTTCAGTTGATTAACAGAGTTGGAAGGGACCTTGTAGGTCATCTAGTCCAACCCCTAGCTCAAGCAGGAGACCCTACATCATTTTTGACAGATGGTAGTCCGGTCTCCTCTTGAAATCTTCCAGTTATGAAGCTCCTACAACTTCAAAGGTTGTTCCATTGGTTGATTGCTCTCACTGTCAGAAAGTTCCCCCTTATTTCTATGTTGAATCGGTCTCCTTTCCATCCATTATTCCTCGTCTGTCCTTCGGGTGCTTTGGAAAAGAGAGACTGAGGGAACTGGGCATGGATAGCCTGGAGAAAAGGAGGGGCCAGAGCGGACATGATAGCAGTCTACAAGTATACAAGGGGATGTCACAGAGAGGAGGGGACCACTTTATTCTCCAGGGCACCAGAGGGCCGGACGAGGAACAACGGTTGGAAGCTGACCAAGGAGAGATTCTACATGGAGATAAGGAGGAACTTCCGGACGGTCAGAACGATCAACCAGTGGAACAACCTACCAGCTGACTTTGTGAACTCCAACACTCTGGACATTTTTAAGAGAAGATTGAAATGCCACTTGACTGGTGTGCTATAGGGTTTCTGCTTGGGCAGGGGGTTGAACTCGATGGCCGTCATGGTCCCTTTCAACTCTAACAATCAATCAATCAATCAATAAACAAATAAACAAACAAACAAACAAAATAAATAAATAAATAAATAGAATAGAATACCTTGACCCCCTCCTCTCCATGGCAGCCCCTCAAATATTGGAAGGCTGCTATCATGTCTCCCATAATCCTTCTCTTTGTTAAGACTAGCCATGCCCAGTTCTGATTGGGGTTTTTTATTATTAATACATTGTCTTAAAATGTTGTTCGCCAGTAGCTTATAAATCAATTACCAAATTAATTCTTGTAAACGTTCTTCATATATTTTAGCCTCCAGTCCACTAATCATTCTGGTTGTTCTCCTCTACACTTTTTCTACAGTGGTACCTCTACCTAAGAACGCCTCTACTTAAGAGCTTTTCTAGATAAGAACCAGGTGTTCAAGATTTTTTTGCCTCTTCTTAAGAACCATTTTCTACTTTAGAACCCAAACCCAGAAAAAATTCCCAGGAAATTTGAGAGCGGCACAAAGGCCCAGTCAGTTTCCTGCCATTCCCCCTTTAATCCCAGCCACCTCGGGCTTTTCTGGGCTGCCAGAGGAGCCTTTTGGTGGCGCTTAAGGAGGCTTTGGCAGTTGAGAGTAAACAAAGCATTTTCCTTTCTCTGGGCGCTTGGAGAGAGAATAAACCACTCCACTATGGTGACTCCCTCGCTCTGCCTCCCATACACCCAAAGTTTTGTATTTTTTTTTATTCCCCTCACCTCACCTTCTTCCTTCGGCAGCAATTGTCCTCCTCCTCCTCTTCTTCCTCCTCCTCCTCCTCCAACCCAAATTCCAAGCTTTTATTTCTTTCCTAATGGGTTTGCATGCATTATTTGCTTTTACAATGATTCCTATGGGAAAAAATTGCTTCTTCTTACAAACTATTCAACTTAAGAACCTGGTCACAGAACGAATTAAGTTCTTAAGTAGAGGTACCACTGTATTTGGAAAATTCGGAGTCTCCCGAACACTCTTCAAGGGTAGCTCCACGTAGAGCGTGTTGCAATAACCAAGACAGGAGGTGAGGGGGGCCTGAGCGACTGTGCGCAGAGCCTCCTGGTCCAAATAGGGCGGCAACTGGAGAACCAGGTGAACCTGGGCGAAGGTCCTCCTGGCCACAGCCGAGAGATGGTGATCAAGGCTCAGCTGTGGATCCAGGAGGACACCCAAGTTGTGGACCCTATCTGAGGGGGTCGATGTTTCTCCCCCCAGAATGATGGACGGACAGAGTCCTTAGGAGGAAATGCCCACAGCCACTTGGTCTTGTCTGGGTTGAGCTTGAGCCTGTTGGACCTTCTCTCCATGTGGACTAGACCCATTAAGGCCCCGAGTCTACGGAGAGGGGCAGCATTCAAATCAAATCAAATCAAATCAAATCAGTAAGTAGGTAGGTAGGTAGGTAGGTAGGTAGGTAGGTAAGTAAGTAAGTAAGTAAGTAAGTAAGTAAATAAATAAATAACAAACAAACAAACAAAGATGGTGGTGAGGTCGTCTATCCCACTTGCCCCCGACCCCAGCCCATGAGGGATTATGGGGTCATTAAATGAAGAGTATTACCAAATGATTCCACCGTCTGCTTCGTTACTCCTGGACGGAACTGGGAGAGGGTGCTAGAAGATCCGGCCATCGTTCCTTCGCCTTGGGAATTTGGGGTGTTGGACTTCAACCCGGGGGTGACTGCTTTCTCTACCTGCAAAACACTGCTTATTTATTTACATGAAATCAGAAAATAAAATAAAACGCTTATTTATTTCTAGTGGACACCTCAGCATTCCACAAACACCACCAAACCCTCAAAGTCAGTTGCATTTCTTCCTGTCTATTTTTATTTTATTTATTTATATGCCGCTCATTCCAAAGCGGACTCGGAGCGGCTAACAAGTGGGATAAATACAAGATGCGCAAGGGGGCAGCGCAGGGGTGTCTGCGCATGGATGGGGGGGAGGGGGAATGGGTGGGTGGGCATGTGCACACATTCATTTTTTGAATGCCACCGTGGCTTCGAACGATCATTAAAACAGTGTTTGAAAGTTTAGGACCACCTATAATAGTGGTGTCAAACTCAAGGCCCATAAGCCGTATCCGGCCAATCAATCGCTTAAATTTGGCTGGCCTGGAAATAGCAAAGACTGGCTCACGGTGCTTCCGGCAGACAAAACAGGATGTGTTGTTGTTGTTGTTGTTGTTGTTATTATTATTATTATTATTATTATTAAAATTTGTATGCCGCCCCTCTCTGTAGACTCAGGGCGGCATACAAATTTAATAAATAATAACCGCTTTCTGCCGCATGAATCCCAGTGACCAGTTAGGTCCCACAGAGTTGGCCTTCTCTGGGTCCCGTCAACTAAACAATGTTGTTTGGCGGGACCCAGGGGAAGAGCCTTCTCTGTGGCGGCCCTGGCCCTCTGGAACCATCTCCCCCCAGAGATTTATTTATTTATTATTTATTATTTGGATTTCTATGCCGCCCCTCTCCGAAGACTCGGGGCGGCTCACAACAAGTGAAACAAATCATAAATAATGCAATTAATTAAAATATTTTAAAATTTAAAAAAACCCATAAACTAACAGACACACACACAAGCATACCATGTATAAATTAAACATACCCAGGGGGAGATGCTTCAATTCCCCCATGCCTGACGGCAAAGGTGGGTTTTAAGGAGTTTACGGAAGGCAAGGAGAGTAGGGGCAGTTCTAATCTCCGGGGGGAGTTGGTTCCAGAGAGCCGGTGCCGCCACAGAGAAGGCTCTTCCCCTGGGGCCCGCCAACCGACATTGATTAGAATTGCCCCCACCCTCCTCGCCTTTCGTAAGCTCCTTAAAACCCACCTCTGCCGTCAGGCATGGGGGAACTGAGATATTCTTTCCCCTTAGGCCTCTACAATTTATGCATGGTATGTTTGTGTGTATGTTTGGTTTTATAAATAAGGGTTTTTTAGTTGTTTTAGTATTGGATTGTTACATGCTGTTTTTATCACTGTTGTTAGCCGCCCCGAGTCTACGGAGAGGGGCGGCATACAAATCAACCAACCAACCAACCAACCAACCAACCAACCAATCAATCAATGAAACAAACAAACACATAAATAAATACATAAATAAATACATAAATGAATGAATGAATGAATGAATGAATGAATGAATGAATGAATAAATAAATATTACACACAGGCACACAAAAATAGACATTATCTACTATATAAACACACACACACACACAACTCTTCTAAAATTATACACATTCAACCTCATTTACTGTGATGGGAAAAACATACCCAGAGCCCAGAAGGGAAAAAAACAACATGACCGTATCCGTAGGGGCCCAACATTGGGGGAGGGGGGGGAATCCCCGGGCCCCATTTTGGCCAGCGGCTGTCCAGGCCCTATCTGCCGTTTTGGCCAGCAGGGCACTGCAGGAGGCATCTGTCCCATCTCCCCCAACCCTCGGCCGCCTCCGGAGAACTACAAGGCTGATCTGGCCCTCGGAAGAAATCCAGTTTGACACCCGTGACCTATCAGATAACGTCGCCATACTGAGAGCGCTGCAGACAATTGTGGTCACGCGGTTATTGTTGAAACGTGGGCGTTGAGATGTCCTTGTGTACAAATGCTTGAGGAACCAGCGTGTTTTCCTGAATGTGACCTTGAACGCAGCTTGCGTTCAAAGAGGCCGGACAGAGCTTTTTTATCTTTGCCGGTAAAAATCCTCCATTTATCTGAGGAGAGAGAGGCCACGTAGCGGAATCCGCCTCAGAACCTCCATTTATCTCCTCAGGCCAGGAAAACAAACTTTCTTTCTCTGAGAAACAAAGCCTCCAAATCGGTTAGAAAAGTGTTAAAATGACCCCACCCCCAAAAATAAAATATAAAAGAAAAGGGAAGAACCCCCATACCGCCATCCCCCTAAAGCAGGAGAGGAAGTTGATGTTTACTCAGGGACTGGATGTTTGCCACGAATATTAACATGCCTGTGGTAAAATCATTTTGATGATTTCATAGAAACACAGAAGATTGACGGCAGAAAAAGACCTCATGGTCCATCTACTCTGCCCTTATATTATTTCCTGTATTTTATCTTAGGATGGATCTATGTTTATCCCAGATGTTTAAATTCAGTTACTGTGGATTTACCAACCACGTCTGCTGGAAGTTTGTTCCAAGCATCTACTACTCTTTCAATCAAATAATATTTCCTCACATTGCTTCTGATCTTTCCCCCAACTAACTTCAGATTGTGTCCCCTTGTTCTTGTGTTCACTTTCCTACTAAAAACACTTCCCTCCTGAACCTTATTTAACCCTTTAACATATTTAAATGTTTCAATCATGTCCCCCCTTTCCCTTCTGTCCTCCAGACTATACAGATTGAGTCCATTAAGTCTTTCCTGATACGTTTTATGCTTAAGACCTTCCACTATTCTTGTAGCCCGTTTTTGGACCCGTTCAATTTTATCAACTCCAGAACTGAACACAGTATTCCAAATGTGGTCTATACAGCGGGATCACCATCTTCCTCTTCCTGCTTGTTATACCTCTAGCTATGCAGCCAAGCATTCTACTCACTTTCCCTACCACCTGACCGCACTGTTCATCCATTTCCGAAAGTCTCATTTTGGGTGCCATACAGCTAGTCCTCAACTTATGACCACGACAGAGCCCAACATTTATGTTGCTCAGGCAGACTTTTTAAAGTGAGATTTGCCTCGTTTTATGAATTTTCTCGCCACAGTTGTTAAGTGAAAAACTGCAGTTGTTCAGTGGGTAACTCGGTTATTCAATGAATCCTGGATCGCACATCGACTTTCCTTGTCAGAAGGACGCAAAAGGAGAACAGGTGACTCACTGCAACCATCATAAGAACATAAGAACCTAAGAAGAGCCCTGCTGAATCAGGCCAAAGCCCATCGAGTCCAGCATCCTGTGTCCCACAGTGGCCCACCAATTGTCCATGGGGACCTTGAGCAGAAAGAGAAGGCAAGACCCTCCCTTTCCCCTGACTCCCAACAAATGGGACCCAAGGGAATCCTGCCTGCCTCAACCAACATAGAGGCAGCACATGGACACCCGTTTCAATAACCACCTATGATACACTTGGCATCCATGAATCTGTCTAATCCTGCCTTGAAGCTATCCAGGCTGACAGCTGTCACGATCATAAGTGTGAGTCGGTTATCAAGCATCCGAATGTAAATCACGTGACCACAGGGATGCTGCAACAGTCGTAAGTGTGAACAACGGTCCCAAGTCACTATTTTCAGTGCCGATGGGCCCTAAACCAACAGTTGTAAATAAAGGACTACCTGTCGTGGCCCATGAAACAAAAGCTGAACTACACCTGAATGCGGTAAAAAGCAAATTACAACAGCCAGTAAATGAAATCAAGGGAGGAAAAACACACAGTAAAAGTTTGAGTTGTTGCAAAAATGGGAAGGGAAGGATAGAGAAAGAAAGGACGAGGAAAGGATGAGGGAAGGAAAGGATGAGGAAAGAGAAGGAAAAGAAAGATGAAAGGAAAGGAGAAAAGGAAAAGGGAAGGGAAGGAAAAGAAAGAAAAGGAAAAGGAGGAAAGGAAAGGATGAGGGAAAGAAAGGATGAGGGAAGGGAAGGAAAAGAAAAGAGAAAAGGAAAAAAGGAAAAGGAAGGAAGGGAAAAGAAAAGGAAATGAAAGGGAAAAGGAAGGAAGGAAAGAAAAAGGAGGAAAGGAAAGGATGAGGGAAGGGAAGGAAAAGAAAGAGAAAAGGAAAGGAAAGAAGAGAAAAGGAAAGGAAAAAAGGAAAAGGAAGGAAGGGAAAAGAATAAGGAAATGAAAGGGAAAAGGAAGGAAGGAAAGAAAAAGGAGGAAAGGAAAGGACGAAGGAAAGAAAGGGAAGGAAAAGAAAGAGAAAAGGAAAGGGAAAAAAGGAAAAAGAAGGAAGGGAAAAGAAAAGGAAATGAAAGGGAAAAGGAAGGAAGGAAAGAAAAAGGAGGAAAGAAAGGATGAGGGAACGGAAGGAAAAGAAAGAGAAAAGGAAAGGAAAGAAAAGAAAAGGAAAGGAAAAAAGGAAAAGGAAGGAAGGGAAAAGAATAAGGAAATGAAAGGGAAAAGGAAGGAAGGAAAGGAAAAGGAGAAAAGGAAAGGACGAGGGAAAGAAAGGGAAGGAAAAGAAAGAGAAAAGGAAAGGAAAAAAAGGAAAAGGAAGGAAGGGAAAAGAAAAGGAAATGAAAGGGAAAAGGAAGGAAGGAAAGAAAAAGGAGGAAAGAAAGGATGAGGGAAGGGAAGGAAAAGAAAGAGAAAAAGAAAGGAAAGAAGAGAAAAGGAAAGGAAAAAAAGGAAAAGGAAGGAAGGGAAAAGAAAAGGAACAGAAGGAAAAGGAAATGAAAGGGAAAAGGAAGGAAGGAAAGGAAAAGGAGGAAAGGAAAGGAGGAAAAAAGGAAAAGGAAGGAAGGAAAGGAAGGAAAAGAGAAAGAAGGAAGGAGGACGGAAAGGAAAGGGGGAACTTCATTAAAGGCTGTCCAGAATTTGGCATTCTCACCACAGCAGAGCTTCAGTTTTGGAAGAAGGACAGGCCTTTCGGGGCATCTTGCCAGAGAGGAGGAGGGGGGGGCAGGAAGGTTGCAACAGCCGGCTTCCCCAAACGTTCCTGCAGCTGTTGGGCTGCCGTTGCCAAAACGAGGGTCTGGAAAACCTCCAGGGCCCCCAGAGAGTCATTAGAGGGATGCCTCTCTCCAGCCCTGATGTTCAGGGAGGGATTCTGACAAACCCACATCCCTTCTCTCTCTTTGCAGGCTACGGAAGCGCGATGGAGCAGAAAACAGCTGCTGCCTAAAAGTCCTTCTCACTTCACTACGAAATCGGGCTTTGCCCTACAGGCAGTCTTCGACTTACGACAATGCACTGAGTGACGGTTCCAGCTCACAACGGCACTGACAAAAGCGATGTAGGACCCGTTTTCAGAGCTACGACATTTGCCCACACCTCTGTGGTCACGAGATCAAAACTCAAGACGCTTCCCTGAAGGCTCCGGACCAACAGTCAAAACGGAAGTCCTTTTTTTTGCCTCCAGGTTTGTCTGTTGGCCTGTTTTTTTCTCTGTCTCAGGCTTCAGAGAGGCCTGGGCACATGCACAAGGATTGGGAGGGATTGTGCACATGTGCAGGGACAGCGTGGGGTAGGGTAAGCATGCGTGGGGGGAGAGAATGGGCATGGGGGCATGCATACAAATCTAATAAGTTGTTATTATTATTATTATTATTATTATTATTATCATC
>NC_091950.1:13547437-13557437 GCF_031021105.1 Erythrolamprus reginae
CTTTTAAATTTACATATGTTCAACTTCTCTGCCACCCAATCCTGTAGGACAGAGGTCCCCAACCCTTTTTGCACCAGGGACCGGCTTTAAGCGATCAAGAGAGGAATGGGTGAATGAATGGACGGAGGGTGGGAAGGAAGGAAGGAAAGAGGGAAGGGACAGGAACAGAGGAAGGAAGCAAGGAAACTTATGAAAGGGGAGAGTAAGAGAGGAATGAGTGAAGGGAGGGAGGGAGGGAAGAAGGTGGGAAGGAGAAAGAAAAGAAGAAATAGAGGAAGGGAAGGTAAAAGAGAGAAAGAAAAAGAGCAAGAAAGAAAGCTGCAAGCACCCCCCCGAGCCCCCCAGGCCGTCTGCAACCTTTTAAAACACGCGCGCCGCTTCGCAGCTGTCTCCTGAAGCCGAACGTGGAAGTTAGCGTTTGGCTTCAGGAGACAGCTCCTTGGCGCTTGTATCTCGAATTTGGGCTTGTAAGTAGAACAAAAATATCTCTCCCCTCCCAGCTCTTATCTCGAGTTGCTCTTAAGTAGAGCAGCTCTTATGTCGGGGTTCCACTGTAATATTTTCCAAGCCCTAAGTCTTTGCAGGATTTTTTTCCCATTGGTCTACTTGCTCTGAATGTTTCTTTCCAGCCCTAACTAGGTGTTCCCAGCTCTTACTGGCTTGCAAGCTCTTTCATGAATAAGGTTTTTTTAAAGCCCTAACCAGGGGATAAAATAATGTGCTGAAACTGACCAGACTAAGGATGGTAGCCAGATGAATCTCTGGTAAGCAGATTCTTTTCCCTATTTTCCTTCCCCAAAACTAAGGTGCGTCTTAAACTTTGAAAATTACGGTAAATTCTATTCTATTCTATTCTATTCCAAATAACTCAATAAAATTATTTTTAAAAAGAGGGGGGGGAGAAAATTAATATCAAACGGGGATGCTATGGCACGACGTGGCAGGACAGCCCCACTTCCCGCATCTGTCCGGGGATGATGGAAGTTGTAGTCTACCCCCACACCCAGGAAGCCATCCCTCCTCGGGACGTACTGTGGCCAGCTCCTTGGTGGGACGAGTTGGGGAGGCACTGCTGGAGGACGCCATGGATGTGGGGCTGTGATGGCCCAGCTCTTTCCGATGCAGAGTGGATTTATCAACCCCATTTTCTCGGGAGGAGAAGGACTGAACGCTGTGGGGCGAAGAAGGATCCTGTGGTAGAAGGAACAGAGGTTACGGTAGGTTTTAATCTTCCTCATCTCCCTGTTTTCTGCCCCATCCCTTTATATAAATAGATCTATCCTAGTCTCCCTTAATTTTCAAATTCAGCTTAAACATGTGACACATACAGATAGAATTGTCGGCTATCAATAAAATTAACTGCCTTGGAAATGGCCCTGGGTTGGGCCGAGAGGCAAAAAAGGAGCTGTGATGTTCCTTCAATATACCAGGGTGATTCGACACAAAATGTAACCCTTCCCTGGTACAGAGCTGAAGGGATTGGATACTGTAGCCTAGATGATAATTCTCTGCCTTACAAGGCAAAGGTTGCAGGTTCAAGTCCCAGTGGGTATGGCTAGCTGATGAGGCCAAAATAAGGCCGAAATAGATCTATCCTAGTCTCCCTTAATTTTCAAATTCAGCTTAAACATGTGACATATATATATATATACACATATATATGTATGTTTTCTGCCCCCATCCCCTTATATATATATATACATATATATGTTTTCGTAGATTTTCACGGGTATATGTATGTAGATTGTTCTGAGTTCGGGTTTTGCCCTGTGTAATATTTTGAGTGTCTATGTGACGTTTCGGTGAAATCACATTCACCATCGTCAGGCTGAAGTTTTAAGCTTCGTGTTGTTGTAAATATGGAATGTTTGCAACTGCCATTTGTTCCTTATATCTACTGTTGGGGGTGGAGATTTGGTTTGAATGTAGCAAATAGATTGTGTGACTATGTTTTAGTGATTTGATTGGTTGGTGGAATCACAATTACTTGAAGGATTGATGTGATGTGATGAACACAGCAGACTACCAAGAAAAACTTTCCATCCTACTACAAAACCCTGCCTACAAACTTCTAAACACAGATCCTACCACCTACCTAGAAAAAACCACCAAATCCAAAATAAAAGCCTCTCCCATCAGTGAAGAAATCCAACAAAGAATCATCCCCAGAGAAAAATCTTCCATATGTCCAAAACTCTATGGCCTTCCAAAAATATACAAAGAAGGAATACCTCTCAGGCCAATAGTCAGCTCCATAGGCTCCCCTCTACAAAATCTTGCCAAATTTTTAGCCAAATAGCTTCAGCCCTATACAGAAACTATCACCTCATATGTACAAAATTCATTCCACTTTATACAAATAATTAAGAAACAAAACCTACAACCTGGTGACCTACTTGTGAGTTTTGATGTCGTATCCCTTTTCACACAAATACCTATTAAAGAAGCCTTAACAGCTATCCAAAACAAACACAAGCCCCCCAAATATATCCTAGATCTAACCAACCACTGTCTGACTAATACATACTTCATCTATAATGAACAAAGATATAAACAGATAGAGGGAGCCCCCATGGGATCGCCCCTCTCACCTGTCATCGCCAACCTCTATATGGAATATTTTGAAAATAATGCATTAGAGCAATCTAAACACAAACCTAAACTTTGGCTGAGATATGTTGATGACACTTTTGTAATTTGGCCACATGGAGAAGAAAAATTAGACAATTTCCTCACACATCTCAATAGCCTACACCCCAAAATACAATTCACTATGGAAACAGAAGCCAATGATCAACTTCCCTTCCTGGATGTCCTAATCTATAAAAAACCCAATGGCAGCCTAGGACACACTATCTACCAAAAGAAAACCCACACCAACCGTTATTTAAATGCACACTCCCACCACCCCCCCGCACAGATCACCTCAGTAGCCAAAACTCTCATCACCAGAACCAAACGCCTAGCTGACCATGAGCACTTAAAAACTGAATTGAACAAACTCAAAGATGTATTAATTTCTAATGGATTCGAAAGAAAAACAATTACAAACCTAATAAAAAAAGAGACATCCCCCAAAAATCAAGACCAAGAACAGGATAATGGCATCACCCTCCTCCCTTACATTAAAGGCACCACAGACAAAATTAGTAAAATTCTACACAAACATAATATCAAAACTTCATTTGTCACTAACCAGAAAATATCAAACATCCTAAGAAACCCAAAAGACAAGATCCATCTCGAAAACCAAGGAATCTATGAAATACCATGCAAAACATGTGCAGCCACATACATTGGACAAACTAATCGAAGAATAAATGCACGCATTGCAGAATATAAAAATGCAGTCAAAAAAGAAGAAAAAACTTCCTCCCTTGTCCAGCACATTAAAAAAACAGGACATGAAATTGACTTCGAAAAAACTAAATTACTTTCCAAAACAGAACACGTATATAAAAGAATAATCATGGAAGCCATAGAGATAGAAAAACACCCCCTCAGCATGAACAAACGTGATGACATGTCCCACCTACCAGAAATTTGGAAACCAGCCCTAAACAAAAAAACATATAATCATCACCATGTCAATCCTTCAACTAAATGTGATTCCACCAACCAATCAAATCATTAAAACATAGCCACCCAATCTACTTGCTACATTCAAACCAAATCTCCACCCCCACCACTATTTATAAGGAACAAATGGCAGTTGCAAACAAACTATATCTACAGCAGCACGAAGCTTACAACTTCAGCCTGATGATGGTGAATGTGATTTCACCGAAACGTCACATAGACACTCAAAATATTACACGGGGCAAAACCCGAACTCAGAACAATCTACATACATATACCCGTGAAAATCTACGAAAACATATATATATATATATATATATATATATATATATATATATATACATTGGACAAACCAATCGAAGAGTGAGCGCACGCATTGCAGAACATAAGAATGCAGTTAAAAAAGAAGAAAAGACTTCCTCCCTTGTCCAGCACATTAAAAAAACAGGGCACGAAATTGACTTTGAAAAAACTAAATTACTTTCCAAAACAGAAAATTTATACAGAAGAATTACTATGGAAGCTATAGAGATAGAGAAACACCCCTTCAGCATGAACAAACGTGATGACACGTCCCGCCTACCAGAGATTTGGAAACCAGCCTTAAACAAAAAAACATATCATTATCATAATCATCACCATGTCAATCCTTCAAGTAATTGTGATTCCACCAACCAATCAAATCACTAAAACATAGTCACCCAATCTATTTGCTACATTCAAACCAAATCTCCACCCCCAACACTATATATAAGGAACAAATGGCAGGGGGTGGACAAAAAATGGAAACACTTGAATTTTTGGCATCATAATGTTTGAACATGTTCAAATCAATCAAAACTTGACATATTTTAATGTGTTTTTTAAAA
Organism: Erythrolamprus reginae; assembly: GCF_031021105.1. Lineage (NCBI taxonomy): Eukaryota > Metazoa > Chordata > Lepidosauria > Squamata > Dipsadidae > Erythrolamprus > Erythrolamprus reginae. Next base: position 13,551,886 of record NC_091950.1, read on the forward strand.
TTCTGTTATTTGATATGTTTTTTTAAACTACCTTTTTTTAAAACAGAAATTTAAGGAAATTGGTTATAACCTTCTAGAAATGGCAGACCTCTCAGACTTTCAAAGAGGCCAAATTGTTGGTGCTCGAATGGCAGGTGCTAGTGTAACAGAAATGCCCGAATGTTTGGCGTTTCAAGAGGTCATGTCTCAAAAGTAATGACTGCTTTTGAAAGAGAAAGGGAAACGTCCTCAGTCAAGCACAGGTCTGGTCGAAAGTCGAAGTTGTCTGAGAGAGACTGTCGGACTCTAAAGCGAATGGTTAGAGCGGATCGCAAGACCACAGCTCCTAAAATCACTGCAGAGCTCAATAGACACGTACAGAACCCAGTTTCACAAAGACTGTTCGAAGGGAGCTTCACAAATCTGGATTCCAAATCTGGATTTTCAAGGTATTTCCATGTTTTTGTCCACCCTCCTGTATGTATCACATGTTTTTGCTATCCTTCCACCCAGTGTTTTTCAACCTTGATTACTGTAGACTCCAATTCCCATAACAACTCAACCCAACAAGGGAATTCTGGGAACTGAAGTCATAAGAATATAAGAACCTAAGAAGAGCCATGCTGAATGGGGCCAAAGCCCATCGAGTCCAGCATTCTGTATCACACAGTGGCCCACCAATTGTCCTTGGGGATCTTGAGCAGAAAGAGAAGGCAAAACCCTCCCTTTCCCTTGACCCCCAACAAATGGTACTCAAGGGAATCCTGCCTACCTCAACCAACAGAGAGGCGGCACTTGGACATCAGTTTCAATAACCACTGATACACTTGGCATCCATGAATCTGTCTAATCCTGCCTTCAAACTATCCAGACTGACTGATATTACAACCTCTTCTGGAAGGGAATTTCATCAACCAAGGACCCTCTGGGTGAAGAAATATTTCCCTTTATTTGTCCTCCCTTTCTCACCTATGAGCTTTAGGGAGGGCCCCCTCGTCCTAGTATTGTGCAAATAGGGAAAATAATTTTTCTCTATTCAGGGAAGCTTCCATGAAGCCCTAAGAGTATGAAAAACTCGGCAAACCGGAAATTGAGAAAAATAGACTTCCTGTTTGTCTGTTGTGCTGTTTTTTGCACTCCAGAGGCTTCATGGAATCTTTCTGAAGCCCTAGACTGTGAAAGACTACAGAACAGACAAACCGAAAGTCCATTTTTCTGAACTTCCGGTTTGCCAGGTTTTTCACATCTGGAGCTTCAGGGAATCAAGGCCGGAAATCCCTTGGTCAGCGCATATGAAAAGCATATAAATCTAATAAATAAATAAATAAATAAATTTCAGGTGGCAATAGATGCTTTAAGCTAGTGGATTCCCCCCCCACAAAACTTGGCTTCCCTACAATCTTTGGACTTCAACTCCCAGAAACCACTGCTTAATCATTATTCCAAGATGGGGTAGGCAAAATTGGCTCTTCTATGACATGTGGACTTCAACTCCCAGAATTCCTGAGCTAGCATGATTGGCTCAGGAATTCTGGGAGTTGAAGTCCACAAGTCATAGAAGAGCCAACTTTGCCCACCCCTGTTCTAAGATACTTTGCTACCATCCCTTTCTCGGAATTGTAACATTGAAGGGAACAATAAAGATCATCAAGTCCATCCCGCTTCCTATGAAGAGTAACCTAGAAACCTAGAAGATTGACGGCAGAAAAAGACCTCATGGTCCATCTAGTCTGCCCTTATACTATTTCCTGTATTTTATCTTAGGAAGGATATATGTTTATCCTAGGCATGTTTCAATTCAGTTCCTGTGGATTTACCAACCACGTCTGCTGGAAGTTTGTTTCTCTTTGTTGTTCTTCTCTGCACTCTTTCTAAAGTCTCAACATCCTTTTTGCATCGTGGTAACCAAAACTGAATGCAATATTCCAAGTGTGGCTTTACTTCATAGCTATATCTGTATCTCAAGACTTGTGGACCAGAAATGGGGAAAATATAATTTTGTATACTGCTACAAAATATAATACATTACAACTACAATGTACGTGTAAAACTTAGAAGTTGTAAAATTATTATTATGTATGTCTAAACAGTATTACTGTTTAGGGGGGTCTCCCCTTTGCCATTTGACTGATTGACTGTGTGCCTGTTTTTTATATTTATTGGGACTGTTTTTATGAATTTATTAATTTTAAATTGTAATTAGATTGGTGGGCATTGGGTTTGTTATTATGTACTGTTTTTTATTATTGTTGTGAGCCACCCCGAGTTTGCGGAGAGGGGCGGCATATAAATCCAATCAATCTAATCTAATCTAATCTAATCTCCAACCATGGTGACTTTTAAGACTTGTGGACTTCGACTCCCAGAATTCCTCAGCCAGCGGTTCTTCCCAGGAATTCTGGGAGTTGAAGTCCACAGGTCTAAAAAGTCACCAAGGATGGAGAGCCTTGTTGAAGGAGACGGTAAATATCATGAAGTACTCTGCCATGCCGGCTGGGGAATTCTAGGAGTTGAAGTCCACAATATCTTAAAAAAGCCAAACTTTTGAGAAACGCGGCTTTAAGCCATTCAATGCTGCTTCAATATACACCCCACCCTTCCAGCTCCCCCTAAATTCACTGGCCTATCCCCCATCATATGCCAAGACACACACACACACACACACACACACACACACACACAGATTTATTGCTCTTCAAAGCATTTTTAAAATTCCCCCGCCCACAATATATATTGTGTGAACCACCTTGAATCATCACGGATGGGTAGGCAGAAATATATTTATTTATTTATTTATTTATTATTTAGATTTGTATGCCGCCCCTCTCCGAAGACTGTAAATTTTCTAAGAATCAAATAAAAATAAAATACACAAACCTCATCCACCACCAAGTTGTCTTCACTTTTCTCCCCATCGCTGCCCTGAAAGAAATGAAGAGGGAGGGTAGAAAAACAGAAAAAAAGAGATTTATTTCAGGGTGGGTGGGTGGGGGAGTGCCAGCAACCAGTTAGGTCCCACAGAGTGGGCCTTCTCCGGGTCCCGTCAACTAAGCAATGTCGTTTGGCAGGACCCAGGGGAAGAGCCTTCTCTGTGGTGGCCCCGGCTCTTTGGAACCAACTCCCCCCAGAGATTAGAATTGCCCCCACCCTCCTTGCCTTTCGTAAGCTTCTTAAAACCCACCTCTGCTGTCAGGCATGGGGGAACTGAGATATTCTTTCCCCCTAGCCCTTACAATTTACGCATGGTATGTTTGTATGTAAGTTTGGTTTTATAATAAGGGTTTTTTTAGTTGTTTAGTATTGGATTGTTACATGCTGTTTTTTATCACTGTTGTTAGCCGCCTCGAGTCTGCGGAGAGGGGCGGCATACAAATTCAATTAATAATAATAATAATAATAATAATAATAATAATAATAATAATGCCGGGGGGGATGAAAACTGATGTGGGGACTACCCGCCACCCCCCCCCATGTCTGTACTGCTCCCACCCTACTGGCCTTCCATAAGACCACTGCTGGCTCTGCCGGCAGACCTGGGGGCCATGAATTGTAAATCTTTCATGGCCAAACTATATGAGTGGTGTGTATGCATGAGATTATGACTGGGTTTTTATTATGGGTTTTTATTATGGAGTTTTAGTTTCAGATATTATATTCGACTTCTTCCTGTTCTGTATCTTTTCGTATTTGTATTATATTATTTTGTAAGCCTCCCTGAGTCCTTCAGGACTGGGGGGCATAGAAGTCGAATGAATGAATGAATAATAAATTTGGCTCATTGGAGCAGTTTAAAGGAGCAACCTGCAGAAGAGCAGCTAAGATTTTGTCCTCGACTTTTACAACCACAATTGGAAAACGGAACTTCCTGGCCAGGCAATGCGGCTGTTAAGTCATTTACACATGATTTTATGGCCTTTTTGGCATTGTGGTTAATCGAAACGCATCAGTTCTGAAATGAATTGCAGGGTGGCTGAGTGAACCTCTGCAAGTGTTAAGGAAATCACGTGGTCACTGAGCGAATCACCACAGTTGTTAAATAAATCATACAGGTTATTACCTATAAAGCCTTACATGGCTTAGGGCCAGACTATTTTTGGGACTGCCTCCTGCCACACACCTGTCAGCAACCAATTAGAGCCCACAGACTCGGTCTTCTCCGGGGTCCTGTCTGCTAGACAGTATCGGCTGGCGGGGCCACGGGGGAGGGCCTTTTCTGTGGTGGCCCCGGCTTTTTGGAACCAGTTACCCCTGAGATCCCTACTTCCCCCACCCTACTGGCCTTCCGGAATGATATGTGGTACGCCGCCGAGAGTCTGACAGGAGTTGGGCGGCTTAGAAGTATAATCAATCGATCAATCGATCGATCAATTGATCAATCAGGTTGTTAAGCGAATCTGGCTTCCTCCCCACTGTCATTGCTTGTTGGAAGATGTCTGGGAAGGTTGAATACGGTGATCATATGAACTGCTACCATGTCAAAAGCATTTCGCACACAAACATACATACATATAAACACACAGTGAAGGGCTGCAAAAAAATATTTACTACTACATGGTGGGCGTGACTTATTGTGTGGGTGTGGCTTGATAGTCATGTGACTGGGTAGGAGTGGCTTGATGACCATGTGATCAGGTGGGAGTGGCTTGATGGTCATGTGACCGGGGGGGTTTAAGCCACCCCCAGGTCATGTGACTGGGTGGGAGTGGCTTACCAAGCAAGGTAAGTTTTCAAATAGGTGCTTGGACCCTTTTTGAGTTGATTAAGTCAAATTGTTTGAATAACCACAAAAAGGACAAATGATAGACAGCATTATTTGTTGAGGAGCACAGTGACATTTTAAGGTTTTGTATTGAACCCACAAGGTTCAGTATGATAGATTGACAGATAGATAGATAGATAGATAGATAGATAGATAGATAGATAGATAGATAGATAGATAGATAGATAGATAGATAGATAGCAGTACAGTATATGCTGGCTGCTGACTGCCAAAATTTTTATCGTGTGATTATGGGTATGCTATTTATTTATTTATTTATTTATTTATTCATTCATTCATTCATTTATTAGATTTGTATCCCGCCCCCTCCGAAGACTCGGGGCGGCTAACAACAATATAAAAGGACAATGTAAACAAATCTAATATTAAAAATAATCTAAAAAAACCCCAATTTAAAGAACCACTCATACATACAAGCATACCATGTATAAATTCTATAAGCCTAGGGGGAAGTGAAATTTCAATTCCCCCATGCCTGACGACAGAGGTGAGTTTTAAGGAGCTTGCGAAAGGCAAGGAGGGTGGGGGCAACTCTGATATCTGGGGGGAGCTGGTTCCAGAGGGTCGGGGCCGCCACAAAGAAGGCTCTTCTCCTCGGTCCCGCCAAACGACATTGCTTAGTCGACGGGGCCCGGAGAAGGCCAACTCTGTGGGACCTAACCGGTCGCTGGGATTCGTGCGGCAGAAGGCGATCCCGGAGATATTCTGGTTTGTTGCCATGAAGGGCTTTATAGGTCATAACCAACACTTTGAATTGTGACTGGAAACTGATCGGCAACCAATGCAGACTGCG
>NC_091950.1:13562437-13591212 GCF_031021105.1 Erythrolamprus reginae
AGGAAACGGGAAGAGGGAAAGGGAAGGGAATGAAAGGAAAAGAGAAGGGAAGAAAAGGAACGGAAGAGAAAGGGAACAAGAAAGGGAAGAGAAGAAAGGGAATGGAGAAAAAGAAATTCTTTTTTTCTTCTTTTCTTTCCTTCCTCCCTCCCTCCCTTTCTCCCTCCTTTCACTCTTTCTCTTTTTCTTCCTCCCTCCCTCTCTCCCTCTTTCTTTTTTCTTTCTTTCTTTCTCTTTCTTCCTCCCTCCCTCCTTTCTTTCCTCTCTCTCTCCCTCTTTCTTTCCTTCCTTCCTTCCTTCCTTCTTTCTTTCATATGCAATGAATCCAGGCAGCTTACAATAAGACAGAGAGCTTGTTCCAAGCGCCTCCTTAAATCCCTTTTCAAGAGCAAAAAAAGGGCCCTCGTTTCACAGCTCCATCAATGAACTTGTAAAACAAACAAGGACTGTTCCTCCTTTCCGTATTTCATCCATGAAGTGGATGGTTTCTTTTCCGTTTGTTGGAAAGGCTACCGAGGCGAGTTCAGGGGAGAGGAGAGTTCAGCGCCTCCAATAAAACCAAGGGCAGAATGGAGCCCCTACAACAGAAGGGGTCTGTTGTAACCCCCAAGACTCTGCCCCAGGACCGGTTCGCCCAAACCAGTAGCAACCTCCTGGTGACATCACCACGATGTCACAGAACCGGTTCTGTCAGTGCCGGTCTGTGGACTCTGCCATATTTTTTGATGGGGAAGGAGGGGTTTCCGCGTTTCCCCCCATTCTGCGCATGTGCAGGAGCCGGGTTTTCAGCACTGCATCTTGTTTTTGGCTTCTTTGGGGGTGGGTGGGTGGGGGTTAATTTTTCGGCACGCGCGCATAGCAGGAGGAAACAAACAGGTAGTGAAGTAAATTAGAACCCAACCCTGGTATCTATACCTATCGTTTATTTGAGAGCAATCCACAAATTTCTTTCAAATGTCTTTCGGAAAGCTCTGAAGACCTACCTCTGCTGGAGGGCACGGGGACTGTGAGCCACAAGATTCTCCCCCAGCCGATGAATGACTGAATTGGGTGAATGTGGATAAATAAATAGATAGGTAGGTAGGTAGGTAGGTAGATACATAATAAATCTATCTATCTACCTACCTACCTACCTTTCTATCTATCTATCTATCTATCTATCTATCTATCTATCTATCTATCTATCTATCTATCTACCTACCTACCTACCTACCTTTCTATCTATCTATCTATCTATCTATCTATCTATCTATCTATCTATCTACCTACCTACCTACCTACCTACCTACCTACCTACCTACCTACCTTTCTATCTATCTATCTATCTATCTATCTATCTATCTATCTATCTATCTATCTATCTACCTACCTACCTACCTACCTACCTACCTTTCTATCTATCTATCTATCTATCTATCTATCTATCTATCTATCTATCTATCTATCTATCTATCTACCTACCTTTCTATCTATCTATCTATCTACCTACCTACCTACCTATCTATCTATCTACCTACCTACCTACCTTTCTATCTATCTATCTATCTATCTATCTATCTACCTACCTACCTACCTACCTTTCTATCTATCTATCTATCTATCTATCTATCTATCTATCTACCTACCTACCTACCTACCTTTCTATCTATCTATCTATCTATCTATCTATCTATCTATCTATCTATCTATCTATCTATCTACCTACCTACCTACCTACCTATCTACCTATCTACCTATCTACCTACCTACCTACCTACCTTTCTATCTATCTATCTATCTATCTATCTATCTATCTATCTATCTATCTACCTACCTACCTTTCTACCTATCTATCTATCTATCTATCTATCTATCTATCTATCTATCTACCTACCTACCTACCTATCTACCTATCTACCTACCTACCTACCTACCTTTCTATCTATCTATCTATCTATCTATCTATCTATCTACCTACCTACCTACCTTTCTATCTATCTATCTATCTATCTATCTATCTATCTATCTATCTATCTATCTACCTACCTACCTACCTACCTACCTTTCTATCTATCTATCTATCTATCTATCTATCTATCTATCTATCTATCTATCTATCTATCTACCTATCTACCTACCTACCTTTCTATCTATCTATCTATCTATCTATCTATCTATCTATCTATCTATCTATCTATCTATCTATCTATCTCTATCTATCTATCTATCTATCTATCTATCATCTATCTCTCTCTCTCTCTCTCTCTCTCTCCCTATCTAATCTACCTACCTACCTACCTTTCTATCTATCTATCTATCTATCTATCTATCTATCTATCTATCTATCTATCTATCATCTATCTCTATCTATCTATCTATCTATCTCTATCTATCTATCTATCTATCTATCTATCTATCTATCTATCTATCTATCTATCATCTCTCTCTCTCTCTCTCTCTCTCTCTCTCTCTCTCTCTCTCTATCTACCTATCTAATCTACCTACCTACCTACCTTTCTATCTATCTATCTATCATCTATCTCTATCTATCTATCTATCTATCTATCTATCTATCTATCTACCTACCTACCTACCTTATCTATCTATCTGTCTGTCTGTCTGTCTGTCTGTCTGTCTGTCTGTCTGTCTGTCTATCTATCTATCTATCTATCTATCTATCTCTATCTATCTATCTATCTATCTATCTATCTATCTATCTATCTATCTCTCTATCTATTATCTATCTCTCTCTCTCTCTACCTACCTATCTAATCTATCTACCTACCTACCTTTCTATCTACCTACCTACCTACCTACCTAATCTACCTACCTAATCTATCTACCTACCTTTCTATCTATCTGTCTGTCTGTCTGTCTGTCTACCTTTCTATCTCTATCTCTCTCTCTATCTCTCTCTCTCTCTCTCTCTCTCTCTCTCTCTCTCTCTCTCTATATATATATATATATATATATATATATATATATATATATATATATATATATATATATGCATATGGCTTCCTTTTTGCCTCTACAGATAGCTGACAAACTATATACTATATGTGTAACATACTAGTCTTCCTATATTTTCATTTTCGTTATGTTATTCACAGACATACGTATGTATATATATAAATGTGTATATACATACATACATACATACATACATACATACATACATACATACATACGAGATAAACAGCTTCTCTTCCCTGCTGGGGGCTAGGAGGAGGGAGGAGAAACAATTGGGAGGGGAGGGGTGCAGAGAAAGAAAGGGGGGGAAGCAAAGAGACTTACGGGTCCGGGGTCTCTCTCTGTCGCCATGACAACACGGAACAGGCAACAAGACAAGAAGAGAAGGGTTTTAGTATCAAAACACGAAGAATTGCCACCCATCCCGCCTTCAACTGTACATAAAAACACCCGCTCACAACGGTACAAAATGTGAACATTAAATTATCATCGGATTGCACCTACCTGCCTCTTTAACTGGAGGCGGGGGGGGGGTGTTTCAGGGGCATTTGAAAAGGACGAGACCCTCCCCATTCTTTCCCCCCATCCCTTGTCAAAGTTGCACCCCTAAAACGATCTATATTGGATGGATGGCATTCACCGCGATAAGTGGGACCGGGTGATTAGCAACAAAAAGGACTCCGAATTCTCTTCTCCTCGACCACTGACCCAGGCCAACCTTTGCAGCCGATAATTGAAGAAATATGAGTAGTCCTCGACTTACAACTGGGAAAATTTGTCGCTATATAGGACAGCTGGAAAGCAAAGTGTCTTAGGGCTGTATCTGATTTTTATGAGCTTTTTATGGTTTATGATCTCTTTTTCTTGCCATTAAGTCTGGTTATGGCAGTCGCTAAGTGAGACATCACACTATAATGATTTGCAAAATTCCCATTGGCTTTGCTTGCCGGACGTAGGCCGGGAAAGTCACAAATGGCGATCACGTGACCCCAGGACGCTGCAAATAGTCATATGTACAAGGACTGGTCGCACGTCACTTTTGTTGGCGCCGTTTTAACTTCAAAATGTTCGTAAGTCAGGGACTACCTGTGGCTATGTCGCAAATCATCCATTAATAAACTACCTGATAAATCTACATTTTCTTTTATGTACACTGAGAGCAGATGCACCAAAACAAATTCCTTGTGTGTCCAATCACACTTGGCCAATAAAGAATTCTATTCTATTCTATTCTATTCTATTCTTATATTTTCTTTTATGTACACTGAGAGCATGTGCACCAAGACAAATTCCTTGTGTGTCCAATCACACTTGGCCAATATAGAATTCTATTCTATTCTATTCCTAGCATGAATTAAATCAGAGGCATCTAACATTGGCAACTTTAAGACTTGGGGACTTCAATTCCCAGAATTCAACAATTCCGAATACAGGTTGGGGAATTTTGGGAGTTGAAGTCCAGATATCTTCAAGTTGCCAAGGTTGGGAAACACTGGGTTAGGGAATTATGGGAGCTGAAGTCCACCAGTTTTAAAGTTGGGCTAAATACACTGAATGAAATAAATGAATAATCTAGTAACAGGAAACTCATCCCACTACCTGGCCAACTGCTCCACATTTACACTTCTTTTAGTTTTAGAAACAGTTGACATCTTTTTCCTAGTACTCAGTTTCTAAATTTTGGTTGGGACCCTCAAAATTCCCACCCTATAAAGCTCATTTCATAAGGAATAGCAATCTTAACGCACACGGGCAAACAGAAAGATCGGTGCCTTCTTTCAAAGTGACTCAAAACACCAGTTTCTGCATTTCTCAAACCTGGCAAACTTTTAAGGTAGGCAGATTTCAATCTCCAGAATTCCCAACTCCCACCACAATCACCCCAAATATCAGACAATGTGAACTAGTCACTTGTTGGGAGAAGGTTTTAAACTAGACATCCAATGTTTCTTCATATCTAGGGGAACCGTAATGAAAGCCCACGGGTTACATTACAGCAATGTTTCCTAAAGAGGGCAACTTTTAAGATGTTTTTAAGAATTTGAGAATTCTGGGACCTGAAATTTAGGAATGTTGGCTGGGGAATTCTGGGAGTTGCAGTTCACAAATGTTGGCTGGGGAATTCTGGGAGTTGGAAGTCCACCAATGCTGGCTAAAGAATTCTGGGAATTCAAGTCTACAAAAGTTGGCCAGGGAATTCTGGGAGTCGGAAGTCCACAAAGAGGGGCTGGGGAATTCTGGGAATTGAAGTCCACAAGCAGTAGCTGGGGAATTCTGGGAGCTGAAGTCCACAAATGCTGGCTAGGGAAATCTGGGAATTGAAACCTACAAATGTTGGCTGGGGAATTCTGGGAGTTGCAGTCCACAAATGTTGGCTGGGGAATTCTGGGAGTTGGAAGTCCACAAACAGTAGCTGGGGAATTCTGGGAGCTGAAGTCCACAAATATTGGCTGGGGAATTCTGAGAGTTGGAAGTCCAGAAATGTTGGCTGGGGAATTTTGGGAGTTGGTCCACAAATGCTCACTGGGGAATTCTGGGAATTGAAGTCTGTACACCTGAAAGTTGCCAGAATTGTCCTGATAGAACCAATCTTTCCCCTCCATTCCCTTATTTAGGCAAATTTGAGCAATCAAAGAATGAAAAAACCAAGATTATCTGGAGAAACTTACCCCGGTCAACATCGAGAAGCCCTCGGTCATCCTTGGCGACCAGATGGGCCTGCGTGCCCAATGCTCCGGACAGCGCCAACAGCCCAGAAGCGCTACCGAGGCTAGCCAGGCTGGCAGACTGGACGCCGGAAGGGTGAGGGGTCAAGGGGATGGGGGGTGCGTGATGGGAAAGGTGTTGAGCTTGGAGCTGGTGCTGGGGAGACAGAAAGGAATTGAAGAGACTTAGAGATCAACCTTGATTTTTTTTATTGTTTAGAACAGTGATTTTCAACCTTTCTTGAGCTGCGGCACATTTTTTACATTTACAAAGTCCTGGGGCACACCACCCACCAAAATGACACTCTAAGACAGTACATATTATACATATTGCCCCCCCCCGCTTGTGTGTGTGTGTGTATACACACTCTTGAACCATTTCCAAAAACAGGTGAGGGCTAGGGGCTTTTTCTCTCTTATTCTTTGGGTGCTTTTTATCATATGCTTTAAATCAAGAGTCACTTCTCTCTTTTGTTCCTCTCTCTTTCCTCTCATTCTCTGTCTCAATCATTTTCTCATTTCTCTTTTTTTCTCCCCTTTTTTCTCACATTTCTCCCTCTCCTTCTCTCTTTCTTTCTTTCTCTCTCACACACAAACTCTCTCTCTTGCTTGCTTTCTCTCTCTTTCTCTCTTTCTCCCCCCCCCGCTCTCTCTTGCTTTCTCTCTCGCTCGCTTTCTTTCTTTTTCCCTCTCTCTTGCTTTCTTTCTCTCTCTCTTTCTTTCTCTTCTTTCTCTCTCTCTCTCTCACTCTCTCACTCTTTCTCTCTCTCTTGCTTTCTTTCTCCTTCTCCCTCCCCTCTTGCGGCACACCTGACCATGTTCCACAGCACACTAGTGTGCCGCGGCACACTGGTTGAAAAACACTGGTTTAGAAAAACGCTGTTGTTTCCATGTTTGCATTATTCAGGAAGCTCAAACTGCCCAAGGAGCTGCTGATCCAGTTCTACAGAGGAATCATTGAGTCTGTCATCTGCTCCTCTATCACTGTCTGGTTTGGTGCTGCAACCCAACAGGACCGACACAAACTTCAGAGGAGAATCAGAACTGCAGAAAAAACAAAGGCTGCCAACCTGCCTTCCATTGAGGACCTGTGGACTGCGTGAGTCAAAAAGAGGGTCGTGAGAATATTTACTGACCCCTCGCATCCTGGACACAAACTGTTTCAACTCCTGCCCTCAAAACGTCGCTACAGAGCACTGCACACCAAGACAACTAGACACAAGAACAGTTTTCCCCGAATGCCATCACTCTGCTAAACAAATAATCCCCTCAACATTGTCAAACCATTTACCAAGTCTGCACTACTATTACTACTACTTTTTTCTCATCATTCCTATCACCCATTTCCTTCCACTTATGACTGTATGATTGTAACTTGTTGCTTGTATCCTTAAGATTTTTTTAGTAATATTGTTTTCTCATTGCTTATTTGACCCCTATGACAATCATTAAGCGTTAGACCTCAGGATTCTTGACAAATATATACGGTATTTTCTTTTATGTACAGTGAGAGAACAAATTCCTTGTGAGTCCAATCACACTTGGCCAATAAAGATTCTATTCTATTCTATTCTTCTATTCCATTCCGAAGGTAGCTGATAATTGTCAGATGGCCCTGGCTCCATTTCTGCCTCCAACGCAGAGCTCTCATCAGAGCCTTTCTCAGACTTCAGGACTGGCCCATGTTCCTCCCCATCCTCCTCACTGGTATACCACAATAACATCTGCCGACAGCACTGGCACACCTCAATAACATCTGATTCATTACACCAAACTGACTTTTTTAGCCCTGTAATATTGGAGACATTTTGCGCTGGCTTTTTTTCTTTTTTCTTTTTAATGTCTTCACCATTGGTCATTCATTTTTTTATAACCCTTGATCTATAGCCAACATTGGGAATTGACTATCCATTACTAAGCAAGAAGGTTGTTAAGCGAGTCAAACCTGACTTTATGACTTTTTCATGGCTAAGTGCATCCCTGCCGTCGTTCTGTTAGCGACATTAGTTGTGAAGTGAATCTGGCTTCCCACATTGACTTTGCTTGTTCGAAGTTCGCAACGACAGAGCAATGGTCATAAATATGAACCGGCTGCCAAGTGTCTGAATTTGGCCATGTGGATCATGGATTATGGAGCTTCTAGAAAGGTCATAACTGAGAAAAACGGTCCTAGGCCCCTTTTGTCCAGTGCCATTGTAACTTCGAACAGTCACTGTTTTACGTGGAGGGCTACTGTTCTGCTGGGCTCTCTGGTAGAAGCCTCCCAAAAATTCATGGGTACAAATTTCAGACACACACACATTTGAAAATTCAAAACAATGTCCTTAATCACAAAATTCAAAAGAAACAAAGCACCCTTTTTGTTGTGGTTAGCTCTGGCCCTGCTCCTGCCCCAAGGACTGTGGATGTGGGGGAGACATCCACATGCTGCAGGCCTGTTTTGCCCCCGGTGGAATCTGATGATGAAGGCTCCTCTGACCAAGAAGACATGAGTGACAGAGAGGAGGAGAGTGTGGCAGACAGCTCAGAAGGAGATAAATTATCTAGCTCCTCCTTGGATACAGAACAAGAGTTAATGATACAGCCACGCATGCGGAGAGCGATGCATAGGCAGCAACAACTGAGAGATTATTATCAAAGAAAATGAGGCCACCTGTGGTTGGGTGGGGCTGTGGTCATTAGTGAGGCTGCTATAAATAGCAGCCTGTGGGTTTGGCCATTGTGGAGGATTATCTGATCGATGTGTTTCGTGACTGCTTTACTGACTTTGACCTTTTGTGTGCTGATTTTTCCCCGCTTTGAAACGAAACCAGAGCAAAGTGTGTTTCACTTTGTGAAAGAAGAAAGACTGTGAATTGCCTCACAGCTGCAAGCTAAGTGTCACAGAACTGATAAGGGACTTGTACAAATTACCAGTTTGTTTGCAGACAGTGCTCTTTGCTATAATAGCAAAAGAGGGCTTAGTTTAAGTGAATTTTCCTTATAAAGAACATTGTTTTGAATTTTCAAACGTGTGTGTGTCTGAAATTTGTACCTGTGAATTTTTGGGAGGAGTCTACCAGAGAGCCCGACAGAACACTTTTTGTATTGCAAAGAGCAGTCTTCCCCAAAACAACCTTGTAGGCTGTACATGTCCCTTAATCAGTCCTTAAGTACATAGCTAGTAGCTGTGAAGAAACGTCACAGCCCTCCTTCTTCCCACGAAGTGAAACACACACACACTTTACTCTGCTTTGGTGTCAAAGGTGTGAAAAATCCACAAACAAAGTTCAGAAACAGCGAGGCACGATCCTGAAGAAATGTGATCAGATAATCTTCCACAATGGCCAAACTAGCACGCTGCTATTTATAGCAGCAGTTCTAATTACTGGAGCCCCATCCAAACACAGGTGGCCTCTCTTATCTCCTGTAATATTTCCTCAATTGGTCTCTTCGATGCATAAGTCTGCACCTGCGTGCGCCTGCGTGGGTCTAATACTTTGTCATCTGAATCGACCCAAGATGGTGATTGGCTTCCTGGGCTGTGTGCCAAGCCCCCCCTCTTCCAAGTCACCCCAACCTTCTTCTTTGTCCGAGGAAACTGCACTCCCTGACTCTGCCGGCAACAAAACAGGCCTAGGACATGTTAACGTTTCCCCTGCCTCCACCTCCACATTCCCTGGGGCAGGAGCTGGGCCACAGCCAACCACAACAGCTACCTATAACAAATCCTTGTGTTTATGACCTTTGCAGGTCGATAAACGGGGAAAAAACAACAAACCCTGAAGAACATTGAGATCCGGTTTCTCACTTAATAATTGAGTCTCCGAGTCCCAATTCTGGTTGCTAAACGAGGACTGTCTGCATCGGTACCGAACTGAATACTGTATATACACATTGTGCAGAATTTAGAATACTGTGTTCAGTTCTGGAGACCTCACCTACAAAAAGATATTGACAAAATTGAAGGGGTCCAAAGACGGGCTACAAGAATGGTGGAAGGTCTTAAGCATAAAACGTATCAGGAAAGACTTCATGAACTCAATCTGTATAGTCTGGAGGACAGAAGGAAAAGGGGGGACATGATCGAAACATTTAAATATGTCAAAGGGTTAAATAAGGTTCAGGAGGGAAGTGTTTTTAATAGGAAAGTGAACACAAGAACAAGGGGACACAATCTGAAGTTAGTTTGGGGAAAGATCAAAAGCAACGTGAGAAAATATTATTTCACTGAAAGAGTAGTAGATCCTTGGAACAAACTTCCAGCAGACGTGGTTGGTAAATCCACAGTAACTGAATTTAAACATGCCTGGGATAAACATATATCCATTGTAAGATAAAATACAGGAAATAGTATAAGGGCAGACTAGATGGACCATGAGGTCTTTTTCTGCCGTGAGTCTTCTATATTTCTGTGTTTCTATGTATTACAATACAAAATAAAGGGGGGTGGAAATCTCACAGCATACGAGAAACCCTGGCACAACTGTGGGTGCAGGACGCCGGTTAAAAAAACCCACCACTAATAAAACAATGCAGTCCTGTTTGTATCGAGACACAGCAAGAATTGATTTTAATGCATCCCATTTTATGGTTTATATATCGTTATTGCTACATTAATTTTTATTAATTAGATATTAGCCGCTAGGAGCCATGGCAGCTGAAAGGAAAGAAGAGACAGTAGAAAGATGAGGGAGCAATGTCCCTTTTTCTCTTCACACATTTCCCCTCACGCGAACATCAGAGGCCAAGGTAGATCTTTGAGGCGCCTTTTCAAAGACCGAAGTAAACACCTTCACCAAGTGTTATCAAAGACGAAAACCCTTTTTCTTTTTGCCCCTTCAAGAACTGCCCTTTTTTTGCTCCCCCCCCCTTTTTTGCTTTTTTTCCCTTCAAGAACCGCCTCACATCCGTTCACGCAATAGGTCAGCTGAGGCGAAAAAAGTTTGCAAAGGAACGGCCCGTTTTCTGAGGTAAATCTTGACCCAAAAGAGATAAATACCAGTAGTCCTTGACATACGGCCACAACCGAGCCTAGGATGTAGGCTGCTAAGTGAGAAATGGGTTCAGCCAGTTTTGCCTACATTTTATGAATTCTCTTGCTCCATATTTAAATTGGTAACAGCGGTTGTTAAGTGAATCTGGCTCCTGCCTTGACTTTGCTGGTCAGAAGGCCGCAAAAAGGGGATCACATAACACCCCCGGCCGGGACGCTGCGATCGTCATAAATATGAACCAACATCCGTAGGTAAATCAATTCAATTCAATTCAATTCAATTTATTAGATTTGTATGCCACCCCTCTCTGAAGACTCGGGGCGGCTCACAACAACAATAAAAACAGTATAACAATGGAACAAATCTAATAATAAAATTACATTAAAAAAACCCAACAATTAAAAAACCATACAACACATACATACCAAACATAAAATATAAGAAAGCCTGGGGGAGATGTCTTAATTCCCCCATGCCTGGCGATATAAGTAGGTCTTGAGTAAATTGTGAAAAACAAGGAGGGTGGGGGCCGTTTTAATCTCCGGGGGAGTTTATTCCAGAGGGCTGGGGCCGCCACAGAGAAGGCTCTTCCCCTGGGGCCTGCCAAACGACATTGTTTAGTCGACAGGACTCGGAGAAGGCCAACTCTGTGGGACCTTATCGGCCGCTGAGATTCGTGCGGTAGAAGGCAGTTCCAGAGGTATTCTGGTCCAATGCCATGAAGGGCTTTAGAGGTCATTACCAACACTTTGAATTGTGACCAGAAACCGATCGGCAGCCAATGCAGGCCATGGAGTGTTGTAGAAACGTGGGCGAATCTAGGAAGCCCCATGATAGCTCTCGCGGCCGCATTCTGCATGATCTGAAGTTTCCGAACACTTTTCAAAGGTAGCCCCATGTAGAGAGCGTTGCAGTAGTCGAACTTCGAGGTGATAAGGGCATGAGTGACTGTGAGCAATGACTCCCTGTCCAAATAGGGCCGCAACTGATGCACCAGGCGAACCTGGGCAAACGCCCCCCTCGCCACAGCTGAAAGGTGTTTCTCTAATGTGAGCTGTGGATCGAGGAGGACGCCCAAGTTGCGAACCCTCTCTGAGGGGGTCAATAATTCCCCCCCAGGGTAATGGACGGGCAGATGGAATTGTCGTTTTGAGGCAAAACCCACAGCCACTCCGTCTTGTCTGGGTTGAGTTGACACCCATCCAGGCCCCAACAGCCTCCAGGCACCAGCACATCACTTCTACTGCATTCGGTTGCCAAGCATCTGAATGTAAATCACATGACCATGGGCAGGCTGTGACGGACACAAAGGTGAAAAATGGTCCTCAGTCACTTTTTTTCAGTGTCATTGTAGCTTAAAAGGATCACCAAAGGAACAGTTGCAAATTGAGGACTACCTGGATTTGCAGATTATGAGTGAAGGGAGGAGAGGGTCCTTGGTGCTCTCTGAGCGGGACTGTTTTCTTGAAGACGTTTCCTTACCAAACTAGATAACATCATCAGTGGTAGTCGTGGCATTTGCTTCTCAGTGGCTCTCCCTGTCAGCGTTGGTTTTGGGATTGTTCTGTCCCAGTGCCGAGCCCCCCCAAAATCAGATGCACACCACCGGAATGAACTAATAAAAGTTTTACTATTTACAAAAGTCTTATGCAATTTGAGTCTTTTTGAAAAGAAGATAAACTTTAGCAAAGGCTTCACCACACTGATTATAAAGTCTTATCAGCTGGCCAGAGTACCAGGATTAGAAAAAGACGGCCGTAATTACAGTAGCGTAGATTTACAGGAGCTGGCTGGAAGCCCGGAGCTCATCAAAAAAGCCAAGAATGTGGTTCTTTTAAACACAAGCCGAACACAAAACTAGATTTCTAGGATGAACACATGAACTGTCACACGAATCTCAGAGATTGGTTAGGTCCCACAGAGTCGGCCTTCTCCAGGTCCCGTCAACTAGACAATATCGTTTGGCGGGACCCAGGGAAAGAGCCTTCTCTGTGGGGGGGGGGTGGCCCTCTGGAACCAGCTCCCCCCCAGAGATTGCCCCCACCCTCCTCGCCTTTCGTAACAGTCTTAAGACTCATTTGTGTCGTCAGGCTTGGACCGATTAGATCTTAGTCCCCGGCCAACGAATGATTGTATGACTGCTGTATGAATGACTGGAATTGATTTTTAATACAATTGGGGATTTTAGTTAACCATGTACTGTAGATTTAATTTAATTGGATTAATTTTATTGTAATTTACTGTTTTCATATGTTGTGAGCCGCCCTGAGTCTTCTGAGAGGAGCAGCATAGAAATCCAATAAATAACTAAACAAACAGTGTTGTTCAAAAATCACATGACTCCGTCTTAAATAGCCTAGAGCCGTGGCCCAGTAGCCAGCAGTGCTACTCACGACTAAACCTCCTCCCGAGTAACCACACATGCGTCCTAGAGGCCCTGTGCACCCTAGCATCAAGAAGAGGCTCCTCCTCTTCTCCTGAGTCACTCATCTCAGGAGGTGCAGAAGGCCCTGGTTGCTCTTCAGCCTCTGACACCACGTCCTCTTCACTGTCAGTCTCGGGTGCCAGGAACACAGGACGTCTGTACCGCTCCTCCACTATCTCTGAGTCAGTGATGGGCCACCATTCCTGGCGCCACCAGAACAGGGCCAGAAGTGTGCGTGCGTACGGCACGAAATTCAACTTCTGTGCATGAGCAGAAGCCAAATCTCACACAAGGATGCACAATTTCTGGCTTTTTTTTCTTCTGCAAATGCGCAGAAGCAAAAAAGCCGGAAAGTGAAAATAAGATAAGTTACCCCCCGCCGCGTGCCCTGCCCATTTGCCCGCCCCCACCTGCCTTGCCGTGAGCAGCCTGAGTGCTCTGCCGCCACCGCTTGCCATACCTTGCACGATGGCTTTTCCCTTGCCAAGAAGATGGCATGGGGCGCAGGGAGGAGGCCGGGCAGCCCTGAGCTCCAGCTACGCGGGCTGTTCTGTTCTGCAATGGTGCCCCGAGCAAGTTGTGGCTTTGGGGAGCACAGTGCTGCTGCTTGCAAAGGTCACAACTCGCTCGGGGGAACATCATCACCACGCTGAGAGATGCCTGCAGCGCAAGAGAGCAGAAATCAGGCCATGCGGCCAGAGCTCGGACAGGCCGTTTTTGCTGGTGGTCCCAGCTGCCGCTGTAGGTGCTGCAGCGAGATTTGGCTGCTGCAGATATGCAGCAGCGGAAATATCGCACGGACATCCTTCCAGCAGCAAAAATTGCTGGTTTCTTTGCTTCCGTGCATGCGCCGAATTTAATTTTTACCATAATCATACTGGTTGCATATGCACCGCACGTGCGCACCCAGCAGCAATGGAGTTAAGCTACACACTCCATTGCCACCGCCCATCCCTGCTCTGAGTCCTCTGAGTTCATTACTAATTGCACAAGATGTGAACAGGCCACAACGGGGATATTGGGATAATTACTGCTTTCTTGTTTGGCAGTTCTTTGATTGGGGTGTTGTTTGATTCATGATTTGTCAATCTAATGTTAATCTCCACACTAACCCTGGTGATGTTACCTAGTTGGGTCAGAAAACAATCAAGTGCAGAGAGAGCCCCAAGGATCACACAGCCCTCTTTCTCCTCCTCCTCGCCACAAACACCAGTTTGTGCAGTCAGGCGGTAGGGAAAGCAAGTAGAATGCTTGGCTGCATAGCTAGAGGTATAGCAACTGGGAAGAGGGAGATTGTGATCCCGCTGTATAGAGCGCTGGTGAGAACACATTTGGAATAATACTGTGTTCAGTTCTGGAGACCTACAAAAAGATATGGATCAAATTGAATGGGTCTAAAGACGGGCTACAAAATTAGTGGAAGGTCTTAAGCATAAAGCTTATCAGGAAAGACTTCATGAACTCAATCTGTATAGTCTGGAGCAGTGTTTCCCAACCTTGGCAACTTGAAGATATCTGGACTTCAACTCCCAGAATTCCCCAGCCAGCATTCACTGGCTGGGGAATTCTGGGAGTTGAAGTCCAGATATCTTCAAGTTGCCAAGGTTGGGAAACACTGGTCTGGAGGACAGAAGGGGAAGGGGGGAACATGATTGAAACATTTAAACATGTTAAAGGGTTAAATAAGGTTCAGGAGGGAAGTGTTTTTAATAGGAAAGTGAACACAAGAACAAGGGGGCACAATCTGAGGTTAGTTGGGGGAAAGATCAGAAGCAACATGAGGAAATATTATTTTACTGAAAGAGTAGTAGATGCTTGGAACAAATTTCCAGAAGACATGGTTGGTAAATCCACAGTAACTGAATTTAAACGTGCCTGGGATAAACATATATCCATCCTAAGATAAAATACAGGAAATAGTATAAGGACAGACTAGATGGACCATGAGGTCTTTTTCTGCCGTCAGTCTTCTATGTTTCTATGTTACTACCACTCATTTATTTATTTATTAGATTTGTATGCCGCCCCTCTCCGCAGACTCGGGGCGGCTCACAACAATAACAAAAAACAATGTATCACAAATCTAATATTAAAAAGTCTCTAAAAACCCCTTATTTAAAAAAACAAGACACACACACAAGCATACCATTCATAAATTATATAGGCCCGGGGGAGATGTCTCAGTTCCCCCATGCCTGACAGCAGAGGTGGGTTTTAAGAAGTTTGTGAAAGGCAAGGAGGGTGGGGGCAATCCTAGTCTCTGGGGGGAGCTGGTTCCAGAGGGTCGGGGCCGCCACAGAGAAGGCTCTTCCCATTTCTAGCACTGTTGATGTTACCTGGTTGGGTCATGAAATGTCTCCAAGAAAACCAGCAAGTTCAGAGACCACCAAGGACGGCCACAAATCAGAATATCTTCCAGCAGTTAGACAGCTGTGTCTCTTTCTCCCATTTACCTATCCCAAAGACCACCAGCTGGGCCTTATGGGTCACACTTCCTCACCCTAAATTTTGCAGTGGCCTTCCTGCAAAAGGGAGAGTTCACACACACCGCCACCCTAAACCCAGACTTTCAATCTTGGGCCTAGAAAGTTTAGAACTAAGACGCCTTAAACAAGATCTAAGTATTGCCCACAAGATCATATGCTGCAACGTCCTGCCTGTCGGCGACTACTTCAGATTCAACCACAACAACACAAGAGCACACAACAGATTTAAACTTAATATTAACCGCTCCAAACTTGACTGTAAAAAATATGACTTCAGTAACCGAGTTGTCGAAGAGTGGAACTCATTACCGGACTCCATAGTGTCATCCCCAAACCCCCAACACTTTACCCTTAGATTATCTACGCTTGACCTATCCAGATTCCTAAGAGGTCAGTAAGGGGCGAGTACAAGTGCACTAGAGTGCCTTCCGTCCCCTGTCCTATTGCTCTCCTACATCTCCTATACCTTTCCTCTATTCCTATATCTCTTCTTCTATTCTTTCATTGATATGTTCTATTACTATACCTTCTTTTCTATTCTTTCTTAGATATATTTTACTATGAGTATCTCCTCTATAACCTTCATCATGTATTTTACTATGTGTATATTGATATATACCCACTAAAACCCTCATTGTGTATTGGACAAAATAAATAAATAAATAAATAAATAAATAAATAAATAAATATAAATAAATAAAGTATCCCTACCCTAAAAAAATGCAAAGACACGGACAAAGGCCGAGACAATCTGAACAACAACAACCACAACAAAAAGGAAAATAAACACAATTCCCCAGGACGCAGCAAAATCCATCAAAGTTTGCAGGAGACGAGGAGAGCTCGGCCGGGTAAATAATGGATGATCTCAAAAAGAAACCTTGCAAAAAAAAAGGGGGGGGGGAGAAAAGGAAGGTTCAGCCCGAATTTGCAGCAAATCGGGCGAGGAGGTGGGGATGGGAAGAAGCAAGACATCCATTAGGATCCGATTTAGACAGCCGAGCCTCCTTCTCTCGCCCTCGATAATCAAATATTAAAGAAAAGAAGCAATCGAGTCTCCACAAAGGCCTCGGCGCAGTTCTGGAGCCAGCTTCGTTGGCAATTTCCAAGGGCATAAAAATCCTTCCCCCCCCCCCCCACCTGTAAAAAACACGCAGGCAGAGCATTCAAAAATACAAGGCATTCTCTTTTTTTTAATGCTCTCTGCCTGCCTGTTTTGTACAGGGGAGGGGGAAGAGAGGGGGGGATTTTAAAGCATCCGGAAATCGCCAAGACGGCCGATCCGAGTGATATTCCAGGGTCATTGCAAGCGTTTTTGCAAAAGAGGCGAAGAAATAACGGAATGCCCTCGGCTTATGACCACAATAATTGAGGTCGGGCTTTAGTATGTGGTGTATATTTTGGAGAGCTGTGTGCAACAAAATTTCATTTTAATGTGTGCCGATTGGTGTACATTCAAAGTGACAATAAAGTTACTCTTCTATTCTATTCGACTATTCCATTCTGTTCCATTCATTCTGTATTTAATAATAATAATAATAATAATAATAATAATAATAATAATAATAATAATTGTAACTCAATGTTGTATGGACAGTTGGCGGAACAAAGCATTGCATGGCCAGTTCTTGGAGAAGATTGAAGGCAAAGTGGATAAAGAAAAGACCTGGTCATGGCTTACAAGTGGAACACTCAAAAAGGAGACAGAAGGACTAATACTGGCGGCACAAGAACAGGCCATTAGAACAAATGCTGTCAAAGCCAGAATTGAAAAATCAACAGACGATCCAAAGTGCAGACTCTGTAAAGAAACCGATGAAACAATCGATCACATACTCAGCTGCTGCAAAAAGATCGCACAGACTGACTACAAGCATAGACATGATGCTGTGGCACAGATGATCCACTGGAACTTGTGCCGGAACTACCATTTACCAGTGGCAAAGAACTGGTGGGATCATAAGCCGGAAAAAGTGATCAAAAATGAGCAAGCAAAACTACTGTGGGACTTCCGACTACAGACTGACCGAATTCTGAAGCATAACACACCAGACATTGTGATCGTGGAGAAAAATAAAATATGGATCATTGACATCGCAATCCCAGGAGACAGCAGAATTGAGGAGAAGCAGCTAGAGAAATTAATGAAATACGAAGATCTAAAAATCGAGCTGCAACAACTCTGGCATAAGCCCGTGAAAGTGGTCCCAGTGGTACTTGGCACACTGGGCGCAGTGCCAAAGGATCTCAGCGGACATTTGAAAACCATTGGAATTGACAAAATCTCCATCTGTCAATTGCAAAAGGCTGCTTTACTGGGATCAGCAAACATAATTCGCCGCTACATCACGCAGTCCTAGGTGCTTGGGAAGCGCCCGACTGGTGATGAAATATGAAATCCAGCATAGTGATCTTGTTTGCTGTGTTGTAGACATTAATAATAATAATAATAATAATAATAATAATAATAATAATAATAATAATAATATATTAGATTTGTATGCCACCCCTCTCCGAAGACTCGGGGCGGCTCACAACAATAATAAACAGTGTACAAATCCAATATTTAAAAAACAATTTAAAAACCCTTATAGTAAAATAATCACACAATCCATTCAAACCGTACACACAAACCAAGATAGTTGGGGGATATGTCAGTTTCCCCATGCCTGGCTACAAAGATGAGTTTTCAATAACTTACGAAAGGCGGGGGCAGTTCGAATCTCCAAGGGGAGTTGATTCCAGAGAGCTGGGGCCGCCACAGAGAAGGCTCTTCCCCTAGGTCCCGCCAGACGGGACCCGGAGAAAGCCAACTCTGTGGGAACTAATCAGCCACTGGGATTCGTGCGGCAGAAGACAGTCCCAGAGGTATTTCTATTCTATTCTATATTCTGTTCTATTCCCTATTCTCTTCTATTCCCTCTTCTCTTCTCTTCTCTTCTATTTTCTATTCCATTCCATTCCATATTCTATTCTATTCCCTATTCTAGTCTATTCTACTCTACTCCATATTCTAGTCTATTCCCTATTCTATTCTATAGTCTATTCTATTCCATTCCATATTCTATTCTCTATTCTATTCTCTATTCCCTATTTTATATTCTATCCTATTCCATTCCATATTCTGTTCTATATACTATTCTATTCTATTCTCTATTCTATTCCCTATTCTATTCTATTCTATTCCATTCCATTCTCTATTCCATTTTCTATTCCATTCTCAATTACAGTATATTCTAAATTTCTGTTGCTAAGCAGGGGAATTGTTAAGTGAGCTGCGTTCGATTTCACAAGCATTGGCCAGGAGTGGTAAGCAAATCGGTGCGGTTGTAAAATGAACCGTACGGTTGTTGATTGCAACTCCCCCACCCCTGACTTTTTTATTTTATTGGTTTTATTGGTTGTAAATCTTCTAGAGCCGCCTCTGGGCAAGATGGACAGCACAGAAGTAAATAAATAACAGACATAAAATGCTGCCTGTGCTTGCAATCTCCTGAGAAAAATCACAAATCTCCTTTTCTCCCAAGCAGGAAACCCGACTTACGGCTTGTTGTAAGGACTGTCTCTACTTACAATCCAGATTTAAAATACTAACAACCAGGATTACAATTTCAGCACTCGGCAAACCAATGTTACATTTCCTGATCTAGGCAGCTTCCCATGTTTGTGTAATCACGAAACTATCCTTAGTAGCAGTAGTAGTAGTAGTACTGTAGTAGTAGTAGCAGTAATAATAATAATAATAATAATAGTAGTAGTAGTAGTAATAATAATAATAGTTTATTAATAATAGTAGTAATAATGGTAGTAATAATAGTAATAATAGTAGTAATAATAATAATAATAGTAAAATAGTAATAATAATAGTAATAATAATAATAATCATCATCATCATCATCATCATCATCAACATCTGAAAATCGAGTTGCAACAACTCTGGCCTAAGCCAGTGAAAGTGGTCCCAGTGGTCCTTGGCACGTTGGGCGCAGTACCAAAAGATCTCAGCGGACATTTGAAAACCATCGGAATTGACAAAATCTCCATCTGTCAATTGCAAAAGGCCGCTTTACTGGGATCGGCAAACGTAATTCGCCGCTACATCACGCAGTCCTAGGTGCTTGGGAAGCGCCTGACTGGTGATGAAATACGAAATCCAGCATAGTGATCTCGTTTGCTGTGTTGTATTGTTGAAATAATAACAACAGAGTTGGAAAGGGCCTTGGAGATCTTCTAGTCCAACCCCCTGCTTAGGCTCGAGACCTTACACTACTTCAGACAAATGGTTATCCAACATCTTTTTAAAAGCTTCTAGTGTTGGAACATTCATAACTTCTGGAGGACTATGAATTTTTACCGGAATCTCACAGAGTTCTTTAGTTGCTCTGCACGTGGTGGCAGAGAATTGGGTCTATGTACGCAGGCGGGGATGGCGTGGGCTGGGCCGAAGTGGTGTGGGCTGGACCCTTACAATTTCCATGACTGCCACACAGGCCGGATTTAGACGTCATTGAGGGCCACATCCGGCCCACGGGCCTTGAGTTTGACCCCCCCCGATCTACTCCAAAGCCCTGCACTATACAGGATAAAAACAAAGAGCATTCTAAAGTAGTGGAGTTGGAAGGGTCCCTAAAGATCATCTAGTCCAGCCTTTGGGA
Source organism: Erythrolamprus reginae (assembly GCF_031021105.1). NCBI lineage: Eukaryota > Metazoa > Chordata > Lepidosauria > Squamata > Dipsadidae > Erythrolamprus > Erythrolamprus reginae. The sequence goes on from NC_091950.1 coordinate 13,582,637, forward strand.
GGGGTGTGCAAGAACCCCCCCCCCCCCATAATTCTAAAATAGTGAAGCTGAAAAGCACCCTAAAGGTCATCTAGTCCAGTGATGGCAAGCCTTTTTTTAGTTCGTGTGCCAAAATGGTGTGCGTGTGCCATGTGCCCACAGCCATTCCCTCACCACCACGTATGCGCACCCCCAGTGCTGCCCCTGCGCATGCGCACGACCAAACCCACCCCCGTGCATGCTCAGGCCTCACTGAAGCACAGGCCTCACTGAAGCACAGGCCTCACTGAAGCACAGGCCTCAATGAAGCACAGGCCTCACTGAAGCACAGGCCTCAATGAAGCACAGGCCTCACTGAAGCACAGGCCTCACTGAAGCACAGGCCTCACTGAAGCACAGGCCTCACTGAAGCACAGGCCTCACTGAAGCACAGCCTGGGACAATGAAAAAAAAGTCCCAATCAGTAAACCAATCGTTCGGAAAAATGGACTTCCACTTTGCCCGCTGGGCTGTTTTTTGCACACACGGAAGCTTCCTGAGGCCTGGAGTGCGAAAAACAGCCCAACGGGCAAACCGGAAGTCCGGTTTTCCAAACTTGCGGTTTGCCCGTTGGGATATTTTTTGCACTCTCAGGCCCTCAGGAAGCTTTTCTGAAGGGCAAAACAGCCTTCCCCAAGGTTTATAATCAGCTGGCCAGGGTGAGCATGCATGCTGGAGCTGACATAGGACAAAACCTCGCTTGTCCTCCAATATGGCTCCACATGCCACCTGTGGTGCACATGACATAGATTCGCCATCACTGATCCAATCCAACCTCTGTGCTCCTCAGAAAACCAGTTCAGACACCCTTGAGAAGTGTCCCTCTGTGCCTACAAAACCACCAGAGGTAGTGAACCCAAAACACCTAGCAGCAACGTTACATAGAAACATAGAAGATTGACAGCAGAAAAAGATCTCATGGTCCATCTAGTCTGCCCTTATACTATTTCCTGTGTTTTATCTTAGGATGGATCTATGTTTATCCCAGGCATATTTAAATTCAGTTCCTGTGGATTTACCAACCACGTCTGGTGAAAGTTTGTTCCAAGAATCTACTACTCTTTCAGTAAAATAATATTTTCTCATGTTGCTTCTGATCTTTCTCCCAACTAGCCTCAGATTTGTGCCCCCTTGTTCTTATGTTCACTTTCCTATTAAAAACACTTCCCTCCTGAATCTTATTTAACTCTTTAACATATTTAAATGTTTCGATCATGTCCCCCCTTTCCCTTCTGTCCTCCAGACTATACAGATTGAGTTCATGAAGTCTTTCCTGATAAGTTTTATACTTAAGACGTTCCACCATTTTTGTAGCCTGTCTTTGGACCCCTTCAATTTTATCCATCTCTTTTTGTAGGTGAGGTCTCCAGAACTGAACCCAGTATTCCAAATGGGGTCTCACCAGCGCTCTATATAGCGGGATCATAATCTCCCTCTTCCTGCTTGTTACACCTCTAGCTATGCAGCCAAGCATTCTACTTGCTTTCCCTACCACCTGACCGCACTGTTCACCCATTTTGAGAGTGTCAGAAATCACTACCCACTATTACACACTACGTTGCGTAATCTTGCCCAACTCCCAGCAATGAGAAGCTTCTCCTTAAACTCAGAGAAGTGTGCCAGATACCAAATGACCCAGATTCACCAGAAACCACAACAGTCTCCCTGGGCATCAAGAAAACCTTGGCGAGAGATAGAAAAGGGAGTCCTACGTACCCCGATCGCCACATTGAGTTCTGCCACCGTCACCTGCTTGGCCCGCTCCACCGCCTGGACTACCTGTTGTTGGTGCTATTGAGAAACAAAAAGGGGTGGTTATCATTTACAAAACTTTGGATACTCTGGGTCTATTTTAAATCATCACAGGGGTGGATCTTTCTTTCTTTCTTTCCTTCCTTTTTTCTTTCCTTCTTTCTTCCCTTCCTTCCTTCTCTTTCTTTCTTTCCTTCTCTTTCCTTCCTTCCTTCCTTCCTTGAACTAGAACTCCCAGTCTCCTGGTGATTGACTTAAAGTCTCCTGACTGGCATTTATGCCTAAGGCAGGACTAGAAATTAGTCTCTTGGTGATTGGCCCAAAGCCCCCCAACAAGCTTTCATGGCTGAGGCAGAATTTGAACTCATGACCTCTCACTTTCTAGCCTTGTCCTTTAACCACTACACCAAATTATGAACCTGCATGTTTAATTATTTTATTAATTATTGTTTTAATTATATAATTTGACTTATATGCCGCCCTCTCTCACAGGACTCCAGGTAGCAATGTTGAGTTTGGACCAGACCAGATTGGATCTGGGACAAAACCCAGGAATAAGGTCATTGTTTCAAGGACATATCTGACAATAAACTTGAAGTCCAAAATCACCCAGCTGTCTTTTGTGGCTGAGGCAGGGCTAGAACTCACTGTCTCCTCATGACTGGTTCAAAGTCACCCAAAAAGATTTCATACCTAAGGTGGGACTAGACCTCTCACTCTCCTGGTGAGTGGCCCAAGGTTACCCAGCTGGCTTTGGTGCTATAAGGTGGGACTAGACCTCCCAGAGGTCTTTTGATTGGTTCAAAGTCACCCCGACAGGTTTCATACCTAAGGCGGGACTAGAATTCATAGTCTCCTGGTGATTGGCCCAAAATCATCCAGACAGGTTTCATACCTAAGGCAGGACTAGAATTCATAGTCTCCTGGTGATTGGTCCAAAGTCACCCAGACAGGTTTCATACCTAAGGCGGGACTAGAATTCATAGTCTCCTGGTGATTGGCCCAAAATCACCCAGACAGGTTTCATACCTAAGGTGGAACTAGAACTCACTGTCTCCCAGTGATTGGTCCAAAGTCACAGGGCCGCCTTTCATGCTGAAGGCGGAACTAGAATTCACCACCTCCCAGTTTTTCTAGTTTTGGTGCCTTCGTTATTGGACCAAACTGGTTCCTGTGGTTTTTTTTTTTTTTTAAAGCTGAAAATTTTACATTCTGTCTATAAGCAGAGGAGAGAAAGGAATGACTTGGTGTGACACTCACCTCCTGAGACAGGAAGGGGATGAGCTGAGCACAGATGACGTTCAGCCGCTTGGCGATCTCCGTCTGCAGAGGGGAACAGGGGAGGCGGGAGAGGGCAGGAGGGAAAAGGGAAAACACCATTAGAGTGGATCCGCCTGAATTCCCATAAAACAGAATAGGAATGGGTATGGGTATGGGAATAGAAAGGGAAGGGAAGAAAGGAGAGGAGAGGAGAGGAGAAAGGAGAAGTAGCAGGTAGAAAAGGAAGGAAGGGAGGGAGGATGGAAGGAGGGAGGAAGGAAAGAAGGAAGGAAGGAAGGATGGATGGAAGGAAGGAAGGATGGATGGATGGATGGAAGGAAGGAAGGATGGAAGGATGGATGGAAGGAAGGAAGGATGGATGGAAGGATGGATGGAAGGATGGAAGGAAAGAAGGAAGGAAGGAGGAGGAAGGAGGATGGATGGAAGGAAGAGGAGAAAGGAAGCATGGAAGGAAGGATGGAAGGAAGAAGGAAGGATGGAAGGAAGGATGGAAGGAGGGAGGAAGGAAGGGAGGGAGGGAGGAGAGATGGGAGAGACAGATAAGAGGAGAAAAGAAAGAAGCAAGGAAAGAAGGACTGGACAAAGCAGAGAACAGAAGAAGGGAATAGAGGGAAGGGAGGGAGGGAAGGGAAGAGAAGGGAAGGGAAAGGAAGAACAGGAACCTTGCCCCGAGTGATGGGCTACCAAATTTTTTGCTACCACACTGTGGCCGTGGCTTATGCATTTTGTTTCAACATCTTTCAGTGCAAATTGGGTGCTCTGGGGTGGAGCTCCAAATTTTGCTACCGGCACTGCGTTCCTGACCGTTCCTGTAGGAGCCCATCACTGCTTGTAGATAATCAAATCCACCCCCACCCTCCAAGCAGGAGGCTCTACACCAGGGATAGCAAAGCCTTTTCTTCTTGGGTGCCAAAAATTGGAGTGTGCACGCATATGTACAAACACACAACTCCGGGGGGCCCCCTCCCCAGTTTGGCCATTTTTCATCCTCAAGCTTCCCTGAAGTCTCCGGAGTGCAAAAAATGGCTTAATGGGCAAACCAAAAGTTCGGCAAAACAGACTTCTGGGTTATTTTATTTATTAAATTTGTATGCCGTCCCTCTCCACAGACCGGGGCAGCTCACAACAACAGAAAACAATATATAATACAAATTCAATAATTAAAAAGCTAAAAACCCATAATTTAAAAAACATGCACACAACATACCATACATAAACAGTATAGGCCTGGGGAAGTTATCTCAGTTCCCCAATGCCTAACGGCAGAGGTGGGTTTTAAGGAGTTTACAAAAGGCAAGGAGGGTGGGGGCAGTTCTAATCTCAGGGGGGAGCTGGTTCCAGAGGGTCGGGGCCGCCACAGAGAAGGCTCTTCCCCTGGGACCCACCAAACGACATTGTTTAGTCGACGGGACCCGGAGAAGGCCAGCTCTGTGGGACCTAATCGGTCGCTGGGATTCGTGTGGCAGAAGGCAGTCCCGGAGATATTCTGGTCCGATGCCATTAAGTGCTTTATAGGTCAAAACCAACACTTTGAATTGTGACCGGAAATTGATCGGCAACCAATGCAGACTGCGGATTGTTGGTGTAACATGGGCATACCTTGGGAAGCCCATGATTTTCCCCTTGGTTTGGAAAGAAGTGCAAGAGGACACTAATAGGATATTAAATATATGATGGACAATTACAAAGGAAATTTCCAAAGGCCATGGTTTGCCCCTTGGGCTCTTTTTGGCACTCCGGAAGCTCCAGGGAAGCCGCCTGAAGCCTGGGGAGGACGAAAAGGGCCTTCCGCAAGGCCGAAAATCAGCTGCCCAGCACACGGATGCATGCTGGAGCCGACATAGGGCAATGCCTCGCGTGCCCTCAGCTATGGTTCCGTGCGCCACCTGCACCCTAGGTTCGCCATCAGGGCCCTACACCATTTCTGACCGATGGCAGTCCAGTCTCTCCTTGAAAGCCTCCAGTAATGAAGCCACCGCAGCTTCTGTTCCATGGTTGATTGCTCTCACTGTCAGAAAATGCCTCCTTAAGATTCTGGTGCTTATCTGCTTTTCACATAAAACTCTTTGCTTTTAATTTTTAACAGGGCCCACAGGCTGTTTTGTTTTCCACAAAGTTCAACACCACCAGTCTAAAAATGCAGCAGGGAAGCACACACGCCCGGTTGGACTGCAAACATCAAGCTGTTCTACTTTTAAAAAAAATATAATTTTTTAATTGATTTTCATAATAACAATATAACAATAACAATATAGCCATTAACACAACACACGACAGTGTGCTCAGTGTGCTAAGGGCCCACCACCAAACAACATTCATACCCCTCCACCAAAATGGGGGCATAATTTCTATATACCATTTTAACTCAAGATCAATATATCTATTTACATATTATAAAGTGACTCTAATTTATTCTTTATACCTTGGTCTAGAATTCTACTAACCATGTATCCTCTTGCCTTGTCCCATCGTTCTATCGGTTCCCGCAAATTAGTTTCATTGGCCGAATTCATCCCCTTATCCATGATCTCAAACAGAATGTGATCCACCATATATTGATACCAATTTCGTATTGTCCATTTTTAGTGTTTTTAGTGTTTTTTAAATTATTAGATTTGATTGTACATTGTTTTATTGTTGCTGTGAGCCACCCGGAGTCTACGGAGAGGGGCGGTATACAAATCTAATGAATGAATGAATGAATGAATGAATGAATGAATGAATGAATGAATGAATGAATGAATTTTGTCGCATTCTTCCAGCCTAGGATTATTACCACCTGAGCGCTTTCTATCACTGCTTCTTTTATTTCTCTAAATTCTCCCATCTCGTTCTTTTTGATTAATACAGTGGTACTTTTGCTTAAGAACTTTTCTAGATAAGAACCGGGTGTTCAAGATTTTTTGCCTTTACTTAAGAACCATTTTCTACTTAAAAACCTGAGCCTGGAAAAATTTCCCAGGAAATTTGAGAGCGGCATGAAGGCCCGGCCAGTTTCCTGCCATTCCCCCTTTAATCCCGGCCATCTCGAGCTTTTCTGGGCTGCCAGAGGAGCCTTTCGGTGGCGCTTAAGGAGGCTTTGGCAGTCCAGAGCGAATGGAGCGTTTCCTTTTTCTGGGCGCTTGGAGAGAGAATAAACCGCTGCCAGCGCCCAGAGAAAAGAAACACTCCCTTCGCTCTGGGCAGCGACTGTCCTCCTCCTCTTCTTCCCCCTCCTCCTCCCACCCAAATTCCAAGCATTTATTTCTTTCCTAATGGGTTTGCACACATTATTTGCTTTTACATTGATTCCTATGGGAAATATTGCTTCTACTTACAAACTTTTCTACTTAAGAACCTGATCACAGAACGAATTAAGTTCGTAAGTAGAGGTACCACTGTACTGCCATTTCCTTTGTAATTGTCCATCATATATTTAACATCCTATTAGTGTCCTCTTGCACTTCTTTCCAAAAGTTCTGCACTACTTGGCTTTCCCAAAACATATGCTTATTTTGACACCCATGCCAACAAGTATTCCTAACCTTCTGCTGAAAGTACGGTATGCAAGTTGAGCAAGTGTATGATACCACTTATGTAGTACAGTGATACCTTGTCTTACAAACCCCTCGTCATACAAACTTTTCAAGATACAAACCCGGGGTTTAAGATTTTTTTGCCTCTTCTTCCAAACTATTTTCACCTTACAAACCCAAGCTGTTGCCACTGGGATGCCCCACCTCTGGACTTCTGTTGCCAGCAAAGCACCCGTTTTTGCACTGCTGGGATTCCCCTGAGGCTCCCCTCCATGGGAAACCCCACCTCCGGACTTCCATGTATTTGCGATGCTGCAGGGAAATCCCAGCAGCACAAAAACGGGCACTTCGCTGGCAACGGAAGTCCGGAGGTGGGGTTTCCCAGCGAGGGGAGCCTCAGCGAAATCGCAGCATCACAAAAACACGGAAGTCCGGAGGTGGGGTTTCGAGAACTTCCGTGTTTTTGCGATGCTGCAATGGAGCCTTACACCCCTCCCTCAGCGGACATTTGAAAACCATCGGAACTGACAAAATCTCCACCTGTCAATTGCAAAAGGCCGCTTTACTGGGATCGGCACATATAATTCACCGCTACATCACGCAGGTGCTTGGAAAGCGCCTGACTGGTGACGTAATACAAAATCCAGCATAGTGATTTTGTTTGCTGCGTTGTACTGACACAATAATAACAATAACAATAACAACATTGTATCATTATTGCTGTGAGCCGCCCCGAGTCTGCGGAGAGGGGCGGCATACAAATCTGATAAATAAATAAATAAATAATAAACAACAATAATTAATAATAATAAATAATAATAAAAATAATAATAATGATAATAATAATAATAATAATAATAATAATAATAATAATAATAATAATAATAGATCAATTTTTAGATCTTCGTAGAGAAATTAGTGAAATACGAAGATCTAAAAATCGAGCTGCAACGACTCTGGCATAAGCCCGTGAAAGTGGTCCCAGTGGTACTTGGCACACTGGGCGCAGTGCCAAAGGATCTCAGCGGACATTTGAAAACCATCGGAATTGACAAAATCTCCATCTGTCAATTGCAAAAGGCCGTTTTACTGGGATCGGCAAACATAATTCCCCGCTACATCACACAGTCCTAGGTGCTTTGGAAGCGCCCGACTGGTGATGAAATACGAAATCCAGCATAGTGATCTCGTTTGCTGTGTTGTATTGACACAATAATAACAATAACAACAACAATTAATAATAATAATAAATAATGATAGTGATAGTGATGATGATAATGATGATGATAATGATGATGATGATGATGATGATGATGATGATGATAATAATAATAATAATAATAATAATAATAATAATAATAATAATAATAATAATAATATCAGCGGCCGCATTTCACCCCTGCCTCCAACACATTGAAAACTGGGCAGGAAAAGAAGTTTTTTTAAAAAGAAAATTTGCCATCCCCGTTAGCATCTGCATTCATTTTACCAGAGGATATAAAGCTTCTGTTTTTCTGCTTTTTAAGAAGGAGAGCACTTGCCAGGAAAGAGAAGAGAGAGAGAGAGAGAAGGAGAAAAGAGAGGAACGGAGACAGTAAGTACTTTCTGGGAAAAATTTAATTCTCTCCTGGGGCCTGCATAATGGATTTGCCTTTCTAATGCACTTGTGGCCAGGCACCTCCGGTGGAGGGGAGGGGGCGCAAGGGGGAAGCTGTCTCCAATTCACTTTCAGCTCGTTAATGTTCAATTTAGTGGCCTTTTAACGCTCGCCCGGATGAGAAACAATCAAACCGCCTGCCCAGATTTCCTGCGCCTGGCCTAAAATCGCTTGCCACGCTTCCGTCCGTCCGTCCTTGCTTCCAGCGTGCCAAGGAGAAGTAACGCACACAAATATATACACACAGGACAGTGGTACCTCTACTTAACAGACCTAATTCGTTTCGTGACCAGGTCCATAAGCAGAAAGTTTGTAAGAAGAAGCAACTTTTCCCATAGGAATCAATGTAAAAG